>NC_069504.1:803746391-804046391 GCF_027579735.1 Bombina bombina
CTTTTATTATCAAATTTGCTTCATTCTCTTTTTATCCTTTGCTGAAGGAGCAGCATTGCACTACTGGTAACTAGCTGAACACATCTAGTCAGCCAATGACAAGAGACAAATGTGTGCAGGCACCAATCAGCAGATATCTCCCACTAGTGTAGGATATGTGCATATTCTTTTTCAACAAGGGATACCAAGAGAACAAAGCCCATTTGAAAAGTGTCTTAAAATTTACATTGCTCCATCTGAATCGTGCAAGTTTAATATTGATTTTCATATCCCTTTTAAAGAAAGTTGTACTTGCATGTTGCAATTGTTTACTGGTCTGGGGGGGGGGTTATATGACTAAATTAAAGGGACAGTCAACACTATAAAATTGTTATTGTTTAAAAAGTTATATAATGCCCATTCCCCAGCTTTGCACAACCAACATTGTTAGATTATAACATTTAAACTTCTACATTTCTGCCTGTTTCTAAGCCACTATAGATAGCCTTTTAATCACATGCTTTTTTAATTTGCTTTTCACAACAGGAGACTGCTAGTTCATGTGGGCCATGTAGATAACATTGTGCTCACGCCCGTGGGTTCTGCACAATACAGCTAAAATTCAAGTCAATAGATAATAAATAAATAAGTCATGTGATCAGGGGGCTGTCAGAAGAGGCTTAGATACAAGATAATCACAGAGGTAAAGAGTATACTAATATAACCATGTTGGCTGTGCTAAACTGGGGAATGGGTAATAAAGGGATTATCTATCTTTTTAAACAACACATTTTGAGTTGACTGTCCCTTTTTAAGGGACAGGAGGAAAAAAAAATCACACAATCTAATGTGGGTGACTCTCCCTCACGTACAAAACTCTTCATAGCTAGATAACCTGTTCTCAATCTAAAATATGTTTAGACGGTTTAGATAATTTTGCCAGAGCAAACTACATCAGGCCATAAAATGTAAGTTTATTGTACCTTTTTTATAGATGAATGTTTAAAGGGACACCCAGGTTTTATTAAATTTTCATGATTCAGATACAACATGTAATTTTAAACAACTTTCCAATTTACTTCCATTAATAAAAATGTGCACATTCTCTTATATTTACACTTTTTGAGTCACCAGCTCCTACTGAGCATGTGCAAGAACTCAGACTATAAGTATATGCATTTGTGATTGGCTGATTGCTATCACATGGTACAGGGGGAGTGGAAATATACATAACTTTGAAATGTGTTGGAAAAGAATCTACTATTTATTTGAAATTCAGAGTAAATGCTATTGTGTTGTCTTGTTATCTTGCATTTGTTGATTATGCAAATCTACTGTGTTTACTGGTCCTTTAATATAAACCAAGTTTGCTTTTATGGTGATTTGTGACTATTGTTCCATCTTTTTTTTTGTCAGTCTAACAAGGTCCCAGTCGTTCAGCATGCGCACCACATGCACCCACTTACCCCACTCATCACTTACAGCAATGAACACTTTTCACCAGGGACTCCTCCTGGACATTTGTCACCTGAGATAGACCCCAAGACAGGTGAGTTTTGTGATTGTGTGTCTGAAACTTTTTTTTGTTTTTTTTGTGTAAACTGAATTCTCTTCCTCTCAATAAATAAAAATGTACTAATAGTTATGTTTTACATATTAATTTAAAATTGTCAAGTGAGAAAGTTAATATAGGTTGTATATATGAGTGATATATAGTGTGAACTATAGGAAACTGTGTTATTTCTAAATTTCTTTCCTAAGACATAGAGATTCCACAACGTCATTCCAATTACTAGTGGGATATTCACTCCTGGCCAGCAGGAGGAGGCAAAGAGCACCCCAGCAAAGCTGTTAAGTGTCAATTCCCTTACCCATAACCCCTAGTCATTATCTTTGCATCTGTCAATGAAGGAAGTGAAGTTGATGTCTGATGATATTTTATTCCTTTTTCTGATACTTTTCCCTGCAAGCAAGGATTGGGGTTTAGCTGCGTCCACGTCAATCTCTTGTTGCTCTGTTCTTCTCTGTAAGGAGTATGTGTCCTTTCACGCCTTGTGAGCTGTCTTCCTGCCCGACAGCTAGATTTGCAGGTAAGGGAGATTTGCACTATCTATTTTAACTCCGCATTAATTTCATGGGACATTTATAATCCTTTAGTAAGGATTCTTTGGGGCAGTTTGGAGGCACTATTTGTATGTGGAAAGAGACTAGGTTAACGGCCTTCGTTATAGGTTTGGGAGGGCCTCTAACCTTATGGCTATATGATTTTAATTCCATAACATTTCATGTGGGGAATGTTTTAAACGGTTTTTACCTGGACGACATATTGGTTCATGCTCCATCTTTTTACAAGCAAACTCTCATACAGAGATCTTGTTGTCTTTTCTATGTTCCCACGGATGGAAACGGAATTTAGAGAAGCGTTCCCTTGTTCCAGCTACAAGGGTGTGTTTCCTATCTATGAAGATTTTTCTGACAGAGGTCAGAAAATCCAAACTTCTCTCTTCTTGCCTCTCGCTACAGTCTACTGTTCGGCCATCAGTGGCTCAATGCATGGAGGTAATTGGTCTGTTGGTCGCTTCCATGGACATCATTCCCTTTGCTTGATTCCATTTGAGAGCTCTGCAGTTATGCATGCCCAGACAATGGAACGGAGACCATTCGGATCTGTCTTAGAAGATAGATCTGGACCAGTTGACAAGACTCTCTCGTGGTGCATTTCTCAAGATCATCTGTCTCAGGGCACATGCTTCTGGAGACCCTCCTGGGTGATTGTCACCACGGACGCCAGCCTGTCAGGCTGGGGAGCAGTCTGGGACTCATTAAAGGCTCAGGGCCTTTGGACTAGGGAGGAGTTAATCTTCAATGCTCTGATGGCTTGGCCTCAATTGTTCTTAGCCCGGTTTATCAGGTTTCAGTTGGACAACATCAACTCAGTGGCTTACATCAATCACCAGGGCGGAACTTTGAGTTCCTTGGCCATGAAGGAGGTGACTCGGATTATTCATTGGGCAGAAGCTCACAATTGTCTTCCACATTCCAGGAGTGGACAACTGGGAGGCGGATTTTCTGAGCAGACAGATCTTTTATCCCAGGGAGTGGGCTCTCCATCCGGAAGTGTTCTCCAGGTTAACCCTCAAGTGGGGGGTGCCGGAGTTGGATCTGATGGCGCCTCATCAGAACGCCAAGGTACGGTTCAAGAGATCCTCAGGCCGCCCCGATAGATGCTTTGGCGGTTCCTTGAGATTTCGGTCTAGTATATCTGTTTCCTCCGTTTGGGCTCCTTCCACGGGTCGTTTCTTGTATCAAGCAGGAGAGAGCGTCTGTAATTCTAATAGCTCCTGCATAGCCTCGCAGGATCTGGTTTGCAGACCTAGTGAAGATGTCATCTCTTCCTCCTTGGAAGTTAAATCGCAACATTTACCATAATGTATGGCATAAATGCCTTTATTGGTGTGAACCGAAGGGCTACTCTTGGAGTAGGGTCAGGATTCCTAGAATTATATTTTTTGTCTCTTCTCCAGGGTGTTCTGGAGAAAGGGTTGTCAGTCAGTTCTATGAAAGGTTAGATTTCTTCATTATCCTTTTACATAAGCGTCTGGCGGATGTGCTAGATGTTTAAATCTTTTTGTCAGGCCCTGGTCAGAATCAGGCCTGTGTTTAAACCTGTTGCTCCTCCTTGGAGCCTTAATCTAGTTCTTAGAGTTTTGCAGCCATAGATATTAAGCTGTTATCTTGTCGCTATTTCTTGTGCTCGGAGTTTCCGAACTCTCGGCTTTGCAGTGTGATTCGCCTTACCTTATTTTTCATGCGGATAAGGTGGTCCTTCGTACTAAATTGGGTTTTCTCCCTAAGGTGGTTTTCGGATAGAAATATTAATCGGGAAATTGTTGTTCATTCTCTCTGTCCTAATCCTTCTCATAAGGAACTTCTGTTGCATAACTTGGCTGTTGTGCATGCTCTTAAATTTTACCTACAGGCTACTAAGGATTTTCGCCAGTCTTCTGCCCTGTTTGTTTCTCTGGAAAGCGTAAGGGTCAGAAGGCTACTTCATACTTCTCAACCAGAGGGAAAGAGAAGTAGATTTGTTTTGCTACTAAGACTACTGGACAGCAGCCTCCTGAGAGAATTACAGCTCATTCCACTAGGGCTGTCTCCTCTTCTTGGGCTTTCAAAAATGAAGCTTCTGTGGAACAGATTTTCAAGGCGGCAACATGGTCTTTTTCCAAATTTTTTCAAATTTATACTTTTGCCTCGGCTGAGGCCTCTTTTGGGGAAAAAGGGTTCTTTTAAGCGATGGTGCCTTCAGTTTAGGTCTACCTGTCTTGTTCTCCCTCCCTGTTCATTCTGTGTCCTCTAGCTTGGGTATTGGTTCCCACAAGTAATTGGAATGACGTTGTGGAACTCTACATGTCTTAGGAAAGAAAAGAAAATTTATGCTTAACTGATGAATTTATTTCTGGACATGGAGAGTCCACGACCCCACCCTTAAGATTACAGTATTTTTTTTTACTAAACCTCATGAACCTCTACACCTTTTGTGTTATCAACTTTTCCATTTCCCTTCGGCTGAATGACTGGGGGTTATGGGTAAGGGAAGTGACACTTAACAGCTTTGCTGGGGTGCTCTTTGCCTCCTCCTGCTGGCCAGGAGTGAATATCCCACTAGTAATTGGAATGACGTTGTGGAATCTCCATGTCCGGAAAGAAAGAAATTTATCAGGTAAGCATAAATTTTATTTTTGCTTATATTTCCTTTCTAGGAATCCCCCGACCGCCTCATCCCTCAGAATTGTCACCTTATTACCCACTCTCCCCCGGTGCTGTGGGGCAAATTCCTCATCCACTGGGCTGGCTTGTACCACAGTAAGTGAAAGAGAGCAGTCTGTCCTGATATGAAGTATTTAGAGGGACAGTCTACTCCCCAGATTTTTTTTTTTTTTAAAGATATTTAATCCCTTTATCACCCATTCCCCAGTTTTGCATAACCAATACGTTATATTAATACACTTTTTACCTCTTTGGTTACCTTGTATTTAAGCATCTGCCGATTTCCCCTTTATTTCAGTTCCTTTGACAGACTTGCATTTTAGCCAATCTGTGCCCTCTCATAAGAAACTCCATGGGCATGAGCACAATGTTAGCTATATAGCACACATAAACGAGCGCTGTCTAGCTGTGAAAAACTGTAATGCACTCAGATAATAGACGGCCTTCAAGTGGTTAGAAATTGGCATACGAGCCTACCTAGATTCAGCATTCAACTAAGAATACCAAGAGAACAAAGCAAATATGATAAAAGTAAACTGGAAAGTTGTTTAAAATTACATGCCCTATCTGAAACATGTTGACTAGGCTGTCCCTTTTAACAAATATATATTAAGATAATTTAACCATGTAAACACCTTAGTATAAATTGCTACACATTTTGCGTACTGCTACAAAATGAGCAACTAATTTAAAATGTACCAACTGTGTCCCATGTAGCGTCGGTGTTGTACATGGTTTGCAGAATAATCTGGCTATAATTAATCTGTGATTCTTCATAGCCTACATTCCCCTATGACTTTCCGCAATTTCATATTCTCCATTTGTAATCTTGAGATCTCTGCTGCTTACGTGGCATGCAAATAATAATAATAATAATAAATATATATATATATATATATATATATATATATATATATATATATATATATATATATATATATATATATATATATATATATCCTTTTTCCATAGTCTGACTGACTTTATCCTTTTTTTGTAGGCAAGGCCAGCCTATGTATTCCATACCACCAGGTGGATTCAGACACCCATATCCCACTTTGGCCATGAATGCCTCCATGTCAAGGTAAGGGATCCACTATTCAACATGCCTTAGGAAGTGCATATTTTGTGTTTTGTAAATGGGAGATTTTTAACAAATCTTTGTTTTGTTTTTTTCTGAACTACTCAAGTTAAGAAATCTAACCTTAAAGGGACATTAAACACTAGATAGAATGAAGCATTTAAAGAAAAGATTAGTCTGAGAGTAACATGTAGATGCATTTTATTTTTTTAAAGTTTCATTAGTTGTTTAAAACTTCACTTATTTTGTCAATTTGTAGTGTCTATAAAACAATGGGAGCTGCCATGTTGTAATTTAGGTTACTTTCTCTGCTGTGGCCAATTAGAGACAGTTATAAATAGGTCACTAGAGTGTGCAGCCAATGGCTGTGTGGAATATAACAGGGTTCTGCACTTCCATTTCTAACAGGAACTGAAAAGCTCACAATTTTAGAATGGAATTACAGGAAAAGGGGACAAAATAAATAATGAAAATATATTGCACTCACATCTCAAAAGAAACAGCAACTGCAAGGGTGTCAGGAAAAATAATTTGTATCCAATATAGTAAAGATCCGCACTCACTGGACTTGTGTCAATTGTGATATTATAGTGAAGTTTCGGAGCAAGAATGCCCCTTCTTCAGACCCCTTCTTCATTTTATATTACCATCTCAAAGTGTTTAAAGTCCCTTTTAAATGCACATGAAACCCAGTCTTTTTCTCCATGATTCAGACAGAGCGTACAATTTTAAACAAATTTCCAATTTACTTCTATTTGCTTCATTGTCTTGGTATCCTTTGTTGAAGGGAGCAGCAATGCACTACTGAGAGCTATCTGAAGACATTTGGAGAACCAATGAGAAGAGGCATATATGTGCAGCCACCACTCTGCAGTTGGCTCCCAGCAGTGCATTGCTGATCCAGAGCCTACCTAGGTATGCTTTTCAGCAAAGGATGCCAAGAGAACAAAGCAAATGAAATAGAAGTAAACTGGAGAGTTGTTTAAAATCTCATGCTCTATTTGAACCAGGAAAAGTTAATTTTGACTTTACTGTCCCTTTTAGAAGGACATCACAGATATACTATAAATATATTAAATTCTTGTATTCACAAGTAGTGGATTACAACAGATCCGCATACAAAATAAATGTTTTTAAAGCCACAGACTTTATTTCACTTTCTTTTTTAATAGACTTCTTAAAGGGATAGTCTAGTCAAAATTAAACTTTCATGATTCAGATAGAGCATGCAATATTAAGCAACTTTCTAATTTACTCCTATTATAAATTTTTCTTCGTTCTCTTGGTATCTTTATTTGAAAAGGCAAGAATGTAAGCTTAGGAGACGGACCATTTTTGGTTCAACACCCTGGGTAGAGCTTGCTGATTGGTGTCTAAAATGTAGCCACCAAACAGCAAGCACTACCCAGGTGCTGAACCAAAAATGGTCCGGCTCGTAAACTTTCATAGCAGCCTTTTCAAATAAAAATACCAAGAGAACAATGAAAAATTTATAATAGGAGTAAATTAGAAAGTTACTTAAAATTGCACGCTCTATCGGAATCATGAAAGTTTTAATTTTGACTAGAGTATACCTTTAATTTAGTATGTTTTTCTCAGTTTCTGTAATTCCCTGTCATTTTGAGCTAAGATGCTGCTGCAGATAAGTATTATATATCACATACTCATTGTCTACCCTTCTTGTTGCCCTCAGTTTGGTTTCCAGCCGTTTCTCTCCACACATGGTGCCACCTCCTCACCATAGCCTGCACACATCGGGCATCCCTCACCCTGCTATTGTCTCACCAGTTGTAAAGCAGGAACCTTCCTCTGGGAATATGAGTCCTAACCTCCATTCGTAAGTTGTTACATTATTTTTCTGGTGTGTGTGTGTGTTTTTTTGTTTTGGTGTTTTTTTTGGGGGGGGTCAACTACATGGTTAGTCCTCTAGAGCAGACATCCTCAAACTTGGCCCTAAAGAGGTTTTCAAACTACATTTCCCATGATGCTCAGACAGCTGATATGCTGGCTGAGCATCATGGGACATGTAGTTCCAAAACTTCTGGAAGGCCAAGTTTGAGTATGTCTGTCTGCTCTAGAGCATTTCTCAACCTTTTTGTAGCAAGTACCCCTGTAGGCATACATTTGATTTCTATGCACCACAACTGTAGCACAAATATTATTGCTCTTTAACATGAACAGAAATGGAAATCATGTGATTTCACAAGCTTGTATCAGATGTGTTAATGAAGTAAATATATAGAAATCGGATATTTCTTTTATGTGTTCCAGAATTTAAAATTTGGCAACATACAACGCAGATATATAGTCCATTGATATTAATAATGCAATTAATGTGATTCTTACGTTTAAAAAAGAGGAAAATAAACGCTTTTCTGCATGATGAGGGAATTAATATTTATGGTACCATCAGTGGTTCAACCTAGGCAAGGAAATACTCACACTTTGCTCTGTTAGCAGTGCTCGAGGGTAGAAATGAGAAACACGACTTTCTTTGATAAGTCATATTTACAACAGCTACATCAGGAAAAACAATGATGGCTAGTTCATGGAGTACCCCTTGCCAGTGCCCCTAATACCCCCAGGGGTATACGTACTACAGTTTGAGAAACTAGGGTCTTTGACCAGTAAAACCTAGGCGGTACTGTGTAAATTTTCATATTTATTTTACTTTATTAATAAAATACATTTAACTGACTAAAATTTACCACATGTATTTATCAATTTGTAGAGACACACACATTTAACTTGATTTTTTTTTTTTTGGTTCATTTCATAAGGGACAAATATGGAATTAAGTAGGCTGTAATAAATTGAATTAGCATTTTTTTATCTTTGTGTATATACGATTTCTTTTCCTGGATTAGTAAGAAATTTGGCTTTAGACTATCTCTTTAACATAAAGTGCCTAGTAAATATCCTCTCCTAAAAAAAAGTTACTAGTACACTCACCCACTATAGGAAAAAGCCACATTTCTTACTTTCCCACTATATATTACTAAATGTTATACTACTCCAGGATTTTTTGGATACTTCAAGTCATATAATAGACCAATAAAGGCGAATCGGAATACAGTTGTGAATGAAAATTACTATCTATTTGTTTACTTCTGAGCATTTTTTTTCTTTCGTGTAACAGCACCTGCTTTCTATAGCTTGTAAGCTTTAATGAGCAATACATTTTAAGTTCCTTATGTTTTATATGTTTATTTGAACCTCTTAAAGGGACACTGAACCCATTTTTTTTTCATGATTCAGATAGTGCATGAAATTTTATGCATCTTTCTAATTTACTCCTATTAATTTTTCTTCGTTCTCTTGCTATCTTTATTTTAAAAGCAGGAATGTAAATCTTAGCAGCCAGCCCATTTTAGGTTCAGCACCATGGATAACGCTTGCTTATAAGAGGCTTACATTTACTCACCAATAAGGAAGCATAACCCAGGTTCTTAACCAAACATGGGCCAGCTCCTAGGCATCACCTTCCTGCTTTTTAAATAAAGATAGCAAGAGAACGAAGAAAAATTGATAATAGGAGTAAATTAGAAAGTTGCTTAAAATTGCATGCTCTTTCTGAATCATGAAACAAAAAATGTGGGTTTAGTGTCCCTTTAACTTTTATTAATGGACGTAGAAACTAATTTGAGCACCCGTAAAGAAACCTATTCCTTGGCATCAATATAACCAGGGCTAAAAATACGTTTACAAGTCCTCCTGTCCTGTACATCACTTTTATGCAAGTCGATAAAGATCATGACTCCTTGTGGGCAGGCCCTTAACAAATGAAGGATGATAATATGATGTGTTCTTGGCATGTGACACTATAATCTTCTTTTCAGGAAGCCTATGGTGGTGAAGAAAGAGGAAGAGAAGAAGCCTCACGTTAAAAAACCCTTGAATGCCTTTATGCTTTACATGAAGGAGATGAGAGCCAAAGTAGTAGCAGAATGCACATTAAAAGAGAGTGCCGCAATCAACCAGATTCTGGGTCGCAGGGTAAGGATTTGACCTGATATTCACTCTACAATCTGAGATCTTCTTTTTTTTCCAATTTTACCAACCTAATTTGTTCCTCAGCCTTCCTCGCTCTCTACCATTTTCTAAACCGTTTTTGTTTTTCTTCCCCATACCAGTGGCATTCTTTATCACGTGAGGAACAGGCCAAATACTATGAGCTAGCACGAAAGGAACGACAGTTGCACTCTCAGCTCTATCCCACGTGGTCTGCAAGGGACAACTATGTAAGTGTGACAGTAAGTCACGCTAGCCTGCCTAGATGTGCATGCTATATTTATATTACTATTTAGCACCGTGTGAAGTATAAAAAAAAAAAAATAGTAACTAGATTCTTTTTCTCCTTCAGGGAAAAAGAAAGAAACGGAAGCGAGAGAAGCAAAGCCAAGAAATGGAACGTACGTAAAAGCATTATTATTAGATTTGCTCCCCTATCTTAAAGGTGCACACGTTCAGAGTAGGGGCTATTGCATTGTCTTTTTATTATGAACTTTAATTATGCAATTCTACTGCATTCAGTGGTCCTTTTTTAATGTGTAGAATATCAAACATTGGCCTTTTAAAATGCAAAAACACACTTTCTGCATTTCTATTTTTAATTGTTGTTTGTTTTTTATATTATTAAAAAGAAGATTCTTATCAAGGATGTCAAACACTACAGGGTTTTTTCACAAAGAATTAGGTCTTATTGTAAATTAAATGCAATATTGTTGAGGACATCTTTCTTTGAGCATACATAAAGTCCTTGAGAATGTAGTATACAATGTGTTGTAAACAAAAACTTTGCAATATACTTTCATTATTTTATCCACTTTTGCTGTAGTTTTAAATATGTTGGCTTTACTGTTAAAGTGAATGTAAATTGTGATGCTAAAGTGCCCAGTTTTTAAAAATTTGATTAAAAACAGGGGCACTTTTAATTCATCAAAATTTAAATTTTACTGGTTGTGAAGAAATACTTACCTTTTAAACTTGACAGCAGCTCCAGCTTCCTCCGGTCGTCGCAAGCCATTTCTGATGTCAGAAATGATGGATAGGTCATCCTCCAATCACGGCTTCCCCCCGGGGGAATCAGTGTCTGATTCAACACCGTGATTGGAGGATGCCGGATTCCTCATTTTAAACCTAGGAAGAGGCTTTGCGATGGGTGGAGGAAGCTGGAGCTGCTGTCAAGATTAAAAGGTAAGTTGTGAAAAAAAAACAACACGAGTGAAATGTAAATTTTGATGACTTAAAGTGCCCCTGTTTTTAATCAAATATTTAAAAACCGGGCACTTTAGCATCAAAATTTACATTCACTTTAAGTGATAATTCAAAATCCAGATTTAACTCTATTTTCCACACAGTCATTGGTTGCAAACTTTAATGACTCCTTTATAAGAATGTTCCTAATTGGCCTCGGTTACATCATGGCGGCGCCCATTGCTATATGGACACTAAAACAAACAAAAACAATATTCTTGCATATTATTCTGAGGATATTATTTGCTTTCAAAATTAATCTATCTAGTAATATTTTTTTTTTTAATGTATTTTTATTAAACTTTTACAACTGTTGCCCACTTACAGATACAGTCTCCAAGCCCAAGAAGATGTGTGTCCAGCACCTTCCAGCTGATAAATCATGTGACAGTCCAGCCTCCTCCCATGGCAGTATGTTGGACTCCCCAGCCACTCCTTCCGCGGCCCTGGCCTCACCTGCAGCACCTGCAGCCACACACTCCGAGCAGGCCCAGCCTCTTTCCCTGACCACCAAACCGGAAGCCAGAGCTCATCTTTCTCTCAGCCACTCAGCCGCCTTCCTGGCCTCTAAATCCCCTTCGTCCTCAAGCTTCTCAGGACACCTATCCTCCCCAGTGGGCTCCCCACTGCTTTCACGGCCTATACCAATCACATCCTCCATGTTATCTCCAGGAGTCTTTTCTCCAGGTCTGCCAGTTTTCTCTCCAGCTCTCCAGTCACAGCCCCTCTCTCTGGTGACCAAATCCAATGACTGATATAATAGACAGGGCTTTGACAGTTGGTTGTATTTTCAGGAACCAGGGACTCTTTCACTACAAAGCAAGAGCAGATCTGCATATGCATCATTCTGCACTAGTTTGTGTGTATATATACATATATATATATATATATGTCTTTGCAGAAGGAGACTTTGCTCTGCACTGATGTGTGTGTGCGCATATATAAGTATCTGCAGATAAAGACACCTGTGCACTGGTAATATAATACTCTGCAGATATAGACATTACTCTGCACTAATAGGGGACACTACAGCTATATGTTGCCACATTTCTCTGCACTGATATATATATATCTATATATCTATATCTCTGCAGATTTCAACACATCTGCTTTAATCCCAAAGCTCTGTAGATATGTGTGTAAAAGAGTTGGATCTGCAAATAGCAGGACAATACCAAGTGCAAGCCCAGATGAATATGGAGAACTTTGCAGATGTTTACAGATCTACCCCTAGGGCTTTTGGTACACTGCTCATTTTTAAAGACCTTGCAGAGTTATTCATGGAACTGCTCATAAACAACCTTTTTTCGGCATAGACTTTCTCCTCTCCAGCAACCAGTGTATTCAATAAAGATGGCTGCCAATGGACCCAGAATGATTATTTGGTCAATATTTGACCTGGAGGATTCACCCCTAGGGCGGCAGAAAAAAAAGTTCATCCCCTTTTAATTTTTTTTTTTAATAAAATATTGCCTGTAGTTTCAGTTAATTTTTCTTTTTTTTTCCTTGTTTTCTTTTCTTTAACACGGAAAGTAAAAAGAAAAAAAATAAATTGATTTCTAATGAGTATCACCATGTAGGATGTAAATTGTACATACCAAAGTGGTCAGAGGGAAGGGGGTGGTGCATGCTTTTTCATTTGTGTGGGAGGTGGGGGAAAGGTGTTCATTATTTTTTTTTTTTTTTTTTAAACTTACATCTTTTTATTGGGGGCTTGAGAAACATACCCATTTCTTTTCACTGAGTGAGTCTGGAAGAAAATATCACATTTCTAATGCTGCTGTGGCATTTTAGGACATAATGTGTCCTTTATTTTTGTTTTTCTATTTCTGCGTGTTCAACAGAATTTCCATGTATTATTTTTTTTTTCCATCCTTTTCCCCCTTTTCCATTCTTGTCTTTTCTCCAGCGTCTTTTTTTTTTTTTTTTTTTTTTTTTTTTTTTTTGGGACAAGGTAAAAATACTTTGAAAAATGTGACTTTTTTTGTAACAAAAATAGAAAATATATTGTGTTTTAAAATATTATAGGGGTGTTTTTTATTTGTTCCTACATACATACATTTTGTTTCCCTTTTTACTATGGTTTGTAAAAGATTTATATTCTTTTGAGGGAACTGCAAATAAGATCAAATCCGGAAATAAAATAGGCTGTCCATTGCTTGGCATTTGAATGGGTTAAAAATAAAGCCTATGGAACCTAATAAAGAAAATTACATTTATTTTATTTAATTTTTTATTTTTTTTGTGTGTGTAATTGTGACATTCACAGGTTTAAAGTGTGGGTTTGTTTTTTCTTTTTTTCTCCTCTGTGCAATACTGCTTAAACGGACAGCCTACTTTAGATTTTTTTTTAAAAAAAATCGATAATCCCTATATTACCCGTTCCCCAGTTTTGCATAAACACGGTTTCTTAATATGCATTTTACTTCTGATTACCTTGTATCTAAGCCTCTGCAGACTGCGCCCTTGTTTGTTATTTTGACAGTCTTGCATTTTAGACAATCAGTGCTGACTCCTAAATAACTCTAAGGGAGTGAGCACAATGTTATCTTTAGGGCATTTATGAACTAGCGCTGCCTGTGGAAAAACTGTCAAAATGCACTGAGATAAGAGGCGGACTTCTAAGGCTTAGAAATTGGCATATTTTAACAAAGAATGCCAAGAGAGCAAAGCGCAAATTTGATGATAAAAGTAAAATGTAAAGTTGTTTAAAAGTACATGCCATACTTATAATTTATGTAAGAACTTACCTTATACATTTCTTTCATGGTGGCGAGAGTCCACAAGCTTACGTATGCGATATACATTCCTACTAGGAGGAGGCAAAGTTTCCCAAACCTCAAAAGCCTATAAAAAAACAAAACCCCTCACACACACCTCAGTTTTACGAATAGCCAAGTGGTGAGATGTTTAAAAGGAGTAAAAGCCAATAATGAGGAGTAGGAAAAATCATAATTTATGTAAGAACTTACCTGATAAATTCATTTCTTTCATATTGGCAAGAGTCCATGAGCTAGTGACGTATGGGATATACAATCCTACCAGGAGGGGCAAAGGTTCCCAAACCTCAAAATGCCTATAAATACACCCCTCACCACACCCACAATTTGGTTTAACGAATAGCCAAGTAGTGGGGTGATAAAGAAAGGAGTAAAAAGCATCAACAAAGGAATTTGGAAATAATTGTGCTTTATACTAAAAAATCATAACCACCAAAAAAGGGGTGGGCCTCATGGACTCTTGCCAATATGAAATAAATGAATTTATCAGGTAAATTCTTACATAAATTATGTTTTCTTTCATGTAATTGGCAAGAGTCCATGAGCTAGTGACGTATGGGATATCAAATACCCAAGATGTGGAACTCCACGCAAGAGTCACTAGAGAGGGAGGGATAAAAAATAAAATACAGCCATTTTCCGCTGAAAAAATAATCCACAACCCAAAGTATAAGTTTATTCTTTAGTGATAAGAAAAACTTAAAACATCAGCAGAAGAATCAAACTGAAACAGCTGCCTGAAGAACTTTTCTACCAAAAACTGCTTCTGAAGAAGCAAATACATCAAAACGGTAGAATTTAGTACATGTATGCAAAGAAGACCAAGTTGCTGCTTTGCAAATCTGATCAATAGAAGCTTCATTCTTAAAAGCCCACAAAGTGGAGACTGACCTAGTAGAATGAGCTGTAATTCTCTGAGGCGGGATGTTACCCGACTCCAAATAAGCTTGACGAATCAAAAGCTTTAACCAAGAAGCCATGGAAATAGCAGAAGCTTTCTGACCTTTCCTAGGACCAGAAAATATAACAAATAGACTAGAAGTCTTTCTGAAATCTTTAGTAGCTTCCACATAATATTTCAAAGCTCTTACCACATCCAAAGAATGTAAGGATCTTTCCAAAGAATTCTTTGGATTAGGACATAAGGAAGGGACAACAATTTATCTACTAATGTTGTTAGAATTCGCAACCTTAGGTAAAAATTGAGTCCGCCTTATCCTGATGAAAAATCATAAAAGGAGATTCCCTAGATAGCTCAGAAACCCTTCTAGCAGAAGAAATGGCCAAAAGGAAAAACACTTTTCAAGAAAGTAGTTTAATGTCCAAAGAATGCATAGGCTCAAATGGAGGAGCCTGTAATGCCTTCAAAACCAAATTGAGACTCCAACAAGAAAAAATTGATTTAATGACAGGCTTAATACGGACTAAAGCCTGTACAAAATAGTGAATATCAGGAAGTTTAGCAATCTTTCTGTGGAATAAAACTGAAAGAGCAGAGATTTGTCCCTTCAAGGAACTTGCAGACAAACCTTTATCCAAACCATCCTGAAGAAACTGTAAAATTCTAGGAATTCTAAAAGAAAGCCAAGAAAATTTATAAGAACACCATGAAATGTAAGTCTTCCAAACTCGATAGTAAATCTTCCTGGAAACAGATTTACGAGCTTGTAACATAGTATTAAACACTGAGTCAGAGAAACCTCTATGACTTAGTACTAAGCATTCAATTTCCATACCTTCAAATTTAATGATTTGAGATCCTGATGGAAAAATGGACCTTGAGACAGTAGGTCTGGCCGTAACAGAAGTGGCCAAGGTTGGCAACTGGACATCCGAACAAGATCCACATGCCAAAACCTGTGTGGCCATGCTGGATCCACCAACAACACAAACGACTGTTCCATGATGATTTTGGAAATCACTCTTGGAACAACTAGAGGCGGGAAGATGTAAGCAGGATGATAATTCCATGGAATGGTTAGCGCATCCACTGCTTCCGCCTGAACATCCCTGGACCTGGAAAGGTATCTGGGAAGTTTCTTGTTTAGATGAGAGGCCATGAGATCTATCTCTGGAAGACCCCACATCTGAACAATCTGAGAAAACACATCTGGATGGAGAGACCACTCCCCTGGATGTAAAGTTTGACGGCTGAGATAATCAACCTCCCAACTGTCTACACCTGGGATATGCACTGCAGAGATTAGACAGGAGCTGGATTCCGCTCAAGCAAGTATCCAAGGTACTTCTTTCATGGCTTGAGGACTGTGAATCCCACCTTGATGATTGACATATGCCACAGTTGTGATATTGTCTGTCTAGAAGCAAATGAACGGTTCTCTCTTCAACAGAGGCCAAAACTGAAGAGCTCTGAAAATTGCACTGAGTTCTAAAATATTGATTGGTAATCTCGCCTCTTGAGATTTCCAAACCCCTTGAGCAGTCAGAGATCCCCAAACAGCTCCCCAACCCGAAAGACTTGCATCTTTAGTTATCACAGTCCAGGTTAGTCGAACAAAAGAAGCCCCTTGAACTAAATGTTGGTGATTTAACCACCACGTCAGAGAGAGTCGTACATTGGGATTTAAGGATATTAATTGTGATATCTTTGTATAATCCCTGCACCACTGATTTAGCATACAAAGCTGGAGAGGTCTCATGTGAAAACGAGCAAAAGGAATCGTGTCTGATGCTGCAGTCATGAGGCCTAAAACTTCCATGCACATAGCCACTGAAGGGAATGACTGAGACTGAAGGTGCCGACAAGCTGCAACCAATTTCAAGCGTCTCTTTTCCATTAGATTCAGTGTCCATGACTCTGTCTCTATCTGGAAACCTAAAAAGGTGACCCTTGTCTGAGGAATCAAAGAACTTTTTGGTAAATTGATCCTCCAACCATGTTTTCGAAGAAACAACACTAGTCGATTCGTGTGAGATTCTGCAGAACGTAAAGACTGAGCTAGTACCAAGATATCGGCCAAATAAGGAAATACCGCAATACCCTGTTCTCTGATTACAGAGAGTAGGGCACCTAGAACCTTTGAAAAGATTATTGGAGCTGTTGCTAGGCCAAATGGAAGAGCAACAAATTAGTAATGCTTGTCTAGAAAAGAGAATCTCAGGAACTGATAATGTTCTGGATGAATCGGAATATGAAGGTATGCATCCTGCAAGTCTATTGTAGACATATCATGTCCTTGCTGAACAAAAGGCAGAATAGTCCTTATAGTCACCATCTTGAAAGCTGGTACTCTTACATAACGATTAAAAATTTTCAGATCCAGAACTGGCCTGAATGAATTTTCCTTCTTTGGGACAATGAATAGATTTGAATAAAACCCCAGACCTTGTTCCTGAAAAGGAACTGGCATGATTACCCCTGAAGACTCCAGGTCTGAAACACACTTCAGGAAAGCCTGAGCTTTTACTGGATTTGCTGGGATACGTGAGAGAAAAAATCTCACAGGAGGTCTTACTCTGAATCCTATTTGATACCCCTGAGAGACAATGCTCAGAATCCATTGATTTTGGATAGAATTTATCCAAAAATCCTTGAAAAACCTTAATCTGCCCCCCACCAGCTGAGCTGGAATGAGGGCCGCACCTTCATGCGGATTTAGGGGCTGACTTTGTTTTTTTAAATGGCTTGGATTTATTCCAATTTGAGGAAGGCTTCCAATTGGAAACAGTTTCCTTGGGGGAAGGATTAGATTTTTGTTCCTTATTTTGACGAAAGGAACGAAAACGGTTAGAAGCCTCAGATTTACCCTTAGGTTTTTTATCCTGAGGCAGAAAAACTCCCTTTCACCCAGTAATAGTTGAAATAATTTAATCCAGCTGAGAACCAAATAAATTATTACCTTGGAAAGAAAGAGATAGTACTCTAGACTTAGATGTCATATCAGCATTTCAAGATTTAAGCCACAAAGCTCTTCTATCTAAAATAGCTAAAGACATGGATCTGACATCAATTTTGATATAAAAAATGGCATCACAAATAAAATGATTAGCATATTGCAGTAAGCAATCCAATTCTTGTTGCACTAAATTCTCCAACCAGAAAGTTGATGCAGCCGCAACATCAGCCAAAGAAATTGCAGGTCTGAGAAGATGACCTGAATATAAATAGGCTTTCCTTAGATAAGATTCAAGCTTCCTATCTAAAGGATCCTTAAAGGAAGTACTATCTTCCATAGGAATAGTGGTACGTTTAGCAAGAGTAAAAATAGCCCCATCAACTTTGGGGATTTTTTCCCAAAACTCTATAGAATTTGCTGGTAAAGGATACAATTTTTAAACCTTGAAGGAGTAAAATAAGTACCTGGCTTATTCCATTCCTTAGAAATCATATCAGAAATAGCCTCAGGAATTGGAGAAACCACAGGAGGTTTAAAAACCGCATTTAAATGTTTATTAGACCTAACGTCAAGAGGACTGGTTACCTCAATATCCAAAGTAATTAACACTTCTTTTAATAAAGAACGCATATACTCTATTTTAAATAAATAAGTAGATTTGTCAATGTCTGAGGAAGGATCTTCTGTATCAGATAGATCCTCATCAGAGGAGGATAAATTATGTTGTTGGTCATTTGAAATCTCATCAACTGAATGAGAAGTTTTAAAAGACCTTTTACGTTTATTAGAAGGTGGAAATGCAGACAAAGCCTTCTGAATAGAATCAGTAACAAATTCTTTAAAATTCATAGGTATATCATGTACATCAGAAGTTGAAGGAACTGCAACTGGCAATGTATTATTACTGATGGACACACTGTCTGCATGTAAAAGTTTATGACAACTATTGCAAATGACATTCGGAGAAATAATTTCCACAATCTTACAACAAATGCACTTAGCTTTGGTAGAGCCGATGTTAGGCAGTAAGTCCCTGCAGATACTTCTGAGGCAGGATCAGATTGAGACATCTTAGAAAATGTAAAAGAAAAAACAACATATAAAGCAAAATTATCAATTTCCTTATATGACAGTTTCAGGAATGGGAAAAAATGCAAATAGCATAGCCCTCTAAAAGAGAAAAAGGCAAGAGGCAAACATCAATGGGGTATTAAAATAATGAAAAAGTTTGGCGCCAAGTATGACGCACTATGTAACTGAAAATTTTTTGGCGCCAACAATAACCCGAAATGACACACTCACGTCACTAGCGACGCAACGGTGTGTAAGGCTTCGGCGTCAACTACAACGCCGGAAATGACGAAGTTGCGTCAGACGTATTTTTCGCGACAAAAAATATTCGCGCCAAAAATTTCGCAATACAGTCCAGCATTTGGCGCACCCGCGGACCTAATTCCGCCCGCAATTTGCAAGAAAAAAATAGTCAATTTAGAAAAAAAGTCTAAACCCCAGGTAAGAAAAAAATTTCTTTAAATGTTTATTTTCCCCAAATATGAAACTGACAGTCTGCAGAAGGAAATACATGAACCTGACTCATGGCAAATAAAAGTACAATACATATATTTAGAACTTAATATAAATGCATAAAGTGCCAAACCATAGCTGGGGTGCCTTAAGTAACAAAAACATACTTACCGAAAGACACCCATCCACATATAGCAGATAGCCAAACCAGTACTGAAACAGTTATCAGTAGAGGTAATGGTATATGAGAGTATATCGTCGATCTGAAAAGGGTGGTAGGAGATGAATCTCTAAAACCAATAACAGAGAACCTATGAAATAGACCCCCGTTAGGGAAATCATCGCATTCAATAAGTGATACTCCCTTCACGTCCCTCTGACATTCACTGTACTCTGAGAGGAATCGGGCTTCAACAATGCTGAGAAGCTCATATTAACGTAGAAATCTTAGCACAAACTTACCTTACCACCTCCATAGGAGGCAAAGTTTGTAAAACTGAATGGTGGATGTGGTGAGGGGTGTATTTATAGGCATTTTGAGGTTTGGGAAACTTTGCCCCTCCTGGTAGGATTGTATATCCCATTCGTCATTTCATAGGTTCTCTGTTATTGGTCGTAGAGATTAATCTCCTGCCTCCCTTTTCAGATCGACGATATACTCTCATATACCATTACCTCTACTAATAACTGTTTCAGTACTGGTTTGGCTATCTGCTATATGTGGATAGGTGTCTTTTGGTAAGTATGTTTTTATTACTTAAGACACTCCAGCTATGGTTTGGCACTTTATGCAATTATATAGTTCTAAGTTCTAAATATATGTATTGTACTTATATTTGTCATGAGTCAGGTTCATGTATTTCCTTGTGCAGACTGTCAGTTTCATATTTGGGGAAAATAAACATATTAAGAAATATTTTTTTGTTACCTGGGGTTTAGTCTTTTTTTCTGATTGACTACATTTTGCAAATTGCTTTCAGTACTAGGCCCGCGGGTGTGTCAAATGCTAGACTTTATTGCATCATTCTTGGCGCGATAATTTTTTTGGCGTGAAAGTACGTCAGTTGACGTAAGTTCGTCATTTCCAGAGTCGTAGATGACGCAGAGTCTTTAAACAGGGTTGCGTCGTTAGTGACGCAAGTGTGTCATTTCTGGATGTTGTTGGTGCCCAAAAAATTTTCAGTTACGTTGTGCCAAATTTTTCATTCCTGAAACTGTCATATAAGGAAATTTAGAACTTTGCTTTATATGTTGTTTTTTCTTTTACATTTTGCGAGATGTCTCAATCTGATCCGGTCTCAAAAGTATCTGTTGGAACTTTGCTGCCTGACATCGGTTCTACCAAAGCTAAATGCATTTGTTGTAAGATTGTGGAAATTATATCTCAGAAATCATATCCGAAATAGCATCAAATGACATTCGAAGGAATGGAACAAGCCTGGTACAACTTTTATTCCTTCAAGGTTTAAAAAATTGTATCCTTTACCAGCAATTTCTATAGAGTTTTGGGAAAAGATCCCCAAAGTTGATAGGGCTATTTCTACTCTTGTTAAACGTACCACTATTCCTATGGAAGATAGTACTTCTTTTAAAGATTCTTTAGATATGAAACTTGAATCCTATCTAAGGAAAGCCTATTTATATTCAGGTCATCTTTTCAGGTCTGCAATTTATTTGGCTGATGTTGCGGCTGCATCAACCTTTTGGTTGGAGAATTTAGCGCAACAAGAATTGGATTCTGACATATCTAGCATTGTTCGCTTACTGCAACATGCTAATCATTTTGTTTGTGATGCTATTTTTGATATTATCAAAATTGATGTTACATCCATGTCTTTAGCTATTTTAGCTTGGAGTGCTTTATGGCTTAAATCTTGGAATGCTGATATGACACCTAAGTCTATATTATTATCTCTTTCTTTCCAAGGTAATAATTTATTTGGTTCTCAGTTGGATTCTATTATTTCAACTGTTACTGGAGAAAAAGTTTTTTTTCTGCCTCAGGATAAAAAAACCTAAGGGCAAATCTAAGGCTTCTAACCGTTTCGTTCCTTTTCGTCAAAATAAGGAACAAAAATGCAATCCTTCCCCCAAGGAATCTGTTTCCAATTAAAAGCCTTCCTCAAATTGGAATAAATCCAAGCTTTTTAAAAAACCAAAGTCAGCCCCTAAGTCTGCATGAAGGTGCGGCCCTCATTCCAGCTCAGGTGGTAGGGGGCAGATTAAGGTTTTTCAAGGATATTTGGATAAATTCTGTCCAAAATCAATGGATTCAGAGCATTGTCTCTCAAGGGTATCGAATAGGATTCAGAGTAAGACCTCCTGTGAGATTTTTTCTCTCACGTATCCCAGCAAATCCAATAAAAGCTCAGGCTTTCCTGAAGTGTGTTTCAGACCTGGAGTCTTCAGGGGTAATCATGCCAGTTCCTCTTCAGGAACAAGGTCTGGGGTTTTATTCAAATCTATTCATTGTCCCACGGAAGGAAAATTCATTCAGACCAGTTCTGGATCTGAAAATTTTGAATCGTTATGTAAGAGTACCAACTTTCAAGATGGTGACTATAAGGACTATTCTGCCTTTTGTTCAGCAAGGACATTATATGTCTACAATAGACTTGCAGGATGCATACCTTTATATTCCGATTCATCCAGAACATTATCAGTTCCTGAGATTATCTTTTCTAGACAAGCATTAGCAATGTGTTGCTCTTCCATTTGGCCTAGCAACAGCTCCAAGAATCTTTTCAAAGGTTCTAGGTGCCCTACTCTCTGTAATCAGAGTGCAGGGTATTGCGGTGTTTCCTTATTTGGACGATATCTTGGTACTAGCTAAGTCTTTACGTTCTTCAGAATCTCACACGAATCAACTAGTGTTGTTTCTTCAAAAACATGGTTGGAGGATCAATTTACCAAAACGTTTCTTGATTCCTCAGACAAGGGTAACCTTTTTAGGTTTCCAGATTCAGTGTCCATGACTCTGTCTCTTAACAGACAAGAGACGTTTGAAGTTGGTTGCAGCCTGTCGGCACCTTCAGTCTCAGTCATTCCCTTCAGTGGCTATGTTCATGGAAGTTTTAGGCCTCATGACTGCAGCATCGGACGCGATTCCTTTTGCTCGTTTTCACATGAGACCTCTCCAGCTTTGTATGCTAAATCAATGGTGCGGGGATTATACAAAGATATCACAATTAATATCCTGAAATCCCAATGTTTGACACTCTCTGGCGTGGTGGTTAAATCACCAGCGTTTAGTTCAAGGGGCTTCCTTTGTTCGGCCAACCTGGACTGTGATCACTACAGACGCAAGTCTTTCAGGTTGGGGAGCTGTTTGGGGATCTCTGACAGCACAAGGGGTTTGGAAATCTCAAGAGGCGAGATTACCAATCAATATTTTAGAACTCCGTGCAATTCTCAGAGCTCTCCAGTTTTGGCCTCTGTTGAAGAGAGAACCGTTCATTTGCTTTCAGACAGACAATATCACAACTGTGGCATATGTCAATCATCAGGGTGGGACTCATAGTCCCCAAGCTATGAAAGAAGTATCTCTGATACTTGCTTGGGCGGAATCCAGCTCCTGTCTAATCTCTGCGGTGCATATCCCAGGTGTAGACAGTTGGGAGGCGGATTATCTCAGCCGTCAGACTTTACATCCAGGGGAGTGGTCTCTCCATCCAGATGTGTTTTCTCAGATTGTTAGGATGTGGGGTCTTCCAGAGATAGATCTCATGGCCTCTCATCTAAACAAGAAACTTCCCAGATACCTGTCCAGGGATGTTCAGGCGGAAGCAGTGGATGCGCTGACACTTCCTTGGTGTTATCATACTGCTTACATTTTCCCGCCTCTAGTTCTTCTTCCAAGAGTGATCTCTGAAATCATCATGGAACAATCGTTTGTGTTGCTGGTGGCTCCAGCATGGCCACACAGGTTTTGGTATGCTGATCTTGTTCGGATGTCCAGTTGCCAACCTTGGCCACTTCCGTTAAGGCCGGACCTACTGTCTCAAGGTCTGTGTTTCCATCAGGATCTCAAATCATTAAATTTGAAGGTATGGAAATTGAACGCTTAGTACTAAGTCATAGAGGTTTCTCTGACTCAGTGATTAATACTATGTTACAAGCTCGTAAATCTGTCTCTAGAAAGATTTATTATTGAGTTTGGAAGACTTACTTTTCATGATGTTCTTCTCATAAATTCTCATGGCATTCTTTTAGAATCCCTAGAATTTTACAGTTTCTTCAGGATGGTTTGGATAAGGGTTTGTCTGCAAGTTCCTTGAAGGGACAAATCTCTGCTCTTTATGTTTTATTTCACAGAAAGATTGCTAAACTTCCTGATATTCACTGTTTTGTAAGGCTTTAGTTCATATTAAGCCCGTCATTAAATCAATTTCTCCTCCTTGGAGTCTTAATTTGGTTTTAAAGGCATTACAGGCTCCTCCATTTGAGCCTATGCATTCTTTGGACATTAAACTACTTTCTTGGAAAGTGTTGTTCCTTTTTGCCATCTCTTCTGCTAGAAGAGTTTCTGAGCTATCTGCTCTTTATTGTGAATCTCCTTTTTCATCAGGATAAGGCGGTTTTGCAGACTTTATTTAAATTTTTACCTAAAGTTGTGAATTCTAACAACATTAGTAGAGTAATTGTTGTCCCTTCCTTGTGTCCTAATCCTAAGAATTCTTTGGAAAGATCCTTACATTCTTTGGATGTGGTGAGAGCTTTGAAATATTATGTTGAAGCTACTAAAGATTTCAGAAAGACTTCTAGTCTATTTGTTATATTTTCTGGTCCTAGGAAAGGTAAGAAGGCTTCTGCTATTTCCTTGGCTTCTTGGTTAAAGCTTTTGATTCATCAAGCTTATTTAGAGTCGGGTCAGGCCCCGCCTCAGAGAATTACAGCTCATTCTACTAAATCAGTCCTCTCCACTTCATGGGCTTTTAAGAATGAAGCTTCAGTTGATCAAATTTGCAGAGCGGCAACTTGGTCTTCTTTACATACATTTACTAAATTCTACCGTTTTGATATATTTGCTTCTTCAGAAGCAGTTTTTGGTAGAAAAAGTTCTTCAGGCAGCTGTTTCAGTTTGATTCTTCTGCTGATGTTTTAAGTTTTTCTTGTCATTTATAGAATAAACTTATATTTTGGGTTGTGGATTATTTTTTCAGCGGAATATGGCTGTTGTTTATTTTTATCCCTCCTTCTCTAGTAACTCTTGCGTGGAGTTCCACATCTTGGGTATTAATGTCCCATACGTCACCAGCTCATGGACTCTTGCCAATTACATGAAAGAAAACATAAATTATGTAAAAATTTACCTGATAAATTCATTTCTTTCATATTGGCAAGAGTCCATGAGGCCCACCCTTTTTTATGGTGGTTATGATTTTTTTGTATAAAGCACAATTATTTCCGAATTCCTTTGTTGATGCTTTTTACTCCTTTCTTTATCACCCCTCTACTTGGCTATTCGTTAAACTGAATTGTGGGTATGGTGAGGGGTGGATTTATAGGCATTTTGAAGTTTGGGAAACTTTGCCCTTCCTGGTAGGATTGTATGTCCCATACGTCACTAGCTCATGGACTCTTGCCAATATGAAAGAAATGAGCTTATCTTGTAAAATCTTACATAAATTATGTTTTTAATGCTCTAACAACATACAAAGAATGCAATGATTTATTCAGTAGCATTTTTTTGGATTAGGACACAAGGAGGGGACAATAATTACTCTATTAATGTTGTGAGAGTTAACAACTTTAGGTAGAAATTGAAAAGTAGTCCACATTATCCTGATGGAAAATCAGAAAAGGAGACTCACAAAAGAGAGCAGACAATTCAGAAACTCTTCTAGCAGAAGAAAAAGCCAAAATAAACCGTACTTTCCAAGAAAGTAGCTTAATGTTGAAAAGGAGGAGCCTGTAAAACTTTTCATATTTGGTTAAGAGGAGAAATGGGCCTAATAACATTGTTTTTTTTGTATGTGAATTTTTATTTTCTTTTACAAAGATATGACGAGTCCACGAATTTCATCCTTACTTGTGGGATATTAACCTCCTGCTAATAGGAAGTGGCAAAGAGCACCACAGCAGAGCTGTATATATAGCTCCTCCCCTTCCCTCCACCCCCAGTCATTCTCTTTGCCTGTGTTAGTATCAGGAAGAGGTAAAGTTGAGGTATTAGTTTAGATTCTTCAATCAAGAGTTTATTATTTTAAGAAGTGGTGCCGCTGCATGCTACTTTGTTCTGGGGTTAGCCTAGACCAAATCAATCTCTTCCATGACAAAAGAGAAGCATTTGGTGGCTTTACAGCCATGGGAACTTGTGGGATTTTATTCTCACTGCGCCTCCCATACTGATGCTGCCCT
Source organism: Bombina bombina (assembly GCF_027579735.1). NCBI lineage: Eukaryota > Metazoa > Chordata > Amphibia > Anura > Bombinatoridae > Bombina > Bombina bombina. Next base: position 803,771,999 of record NC_069504.1, read on the forward strand.
GCTCGTAAAGTCTGAGGAAAGAATAGTGAAACTCAGTCCTCTTATTTCCACAGGCCAATGTGAGGTGAAATTTAGGACCTTCACAAGCCAGGGGAGATGCCTTGCTGCCGGGCAGCCTTCTAAAGGTAAGTGCTATGCTTTGTTTTTCTGTTAGAACCCCTTGGTGCTAAACAAACAAGCTGGGGATTCATGGGTCTCAGTTTTGAGGACTCCCTATACATATTTCAGGAAAAAGCTGGCACTTTTTATTGGGTAAAACGGATCCCTGACAGGGGGTTAGCTTTTACAGGAGCAGCCATGTATTTGTAAGCATTTTCTCCCAGCGGCTTCTGTTTAGTTATCAGCCGACAGGGAGGGCTCCCCTAGTTAACTGATACTGTGGGGTAGGACCGGTCTCTTAATACTCTTTTCGAGATTTCGATTAGGTTGTGGGACGCCTGGGATAAGGGGTTTAGTGTGTACATAGCTGCACATAATGTCCTTTTCCATATGAGGTACTCCTGTTTTTTACGGCTTTTTGTTTACAGAGCAGAAGCTGACAGGGGTTATTGCCATCTTTTATGTGTGCTGGGAAACTGTTTATTAAATTCCTTATTTGCCCCATGAATGTTTAACTCTCTCTAGGCGCCCATGATGGGGATTTGTAACAGGCGCCATTATAGGCGCGTCATTTACTTGGTCCGGCGGTTCCGGGTTGTATACGCCCACGATAAGCGGAGCTCCGCCATTGACCACGCTACCAATTTCTTCTCTATCCGACGGATGGATACCTCCTCAGCTGTGTTCACTGATACAGCTGAGAGGTTTTTGCGCTGTGTGGAGAAACTGGGTACATGCAACGATTATTACAGAACGAATCGTCAGCCCGTTTGGATAGTGGCAATACTTGTCATTAATTGTTAAGCATTCCTGTTATAGTGGGGAATTTATGTGATACCGGTGCTGCTAATAATACCTGAGGGCAGTGCCGTTATCGTTTTAATATATTTTGTTTTTAGTAATCACGAAACAACATTTGCAGTGCTCCTGTTTTTTTCTCTGTGCCTCGGTAGTATATACTTGTCAGAAATAAGTCTGTACACTGTTGACTTAATAAATGCCCTGGGGGGGTTTTATAAGTCTAAAGCGGGCATTTAAGGGAGCTTTCAGTTTTTTTGGTTAGAGGACAAACTGCCTGAACAGTACATTGCATTCTAAGATCAAATGTCAAGCACATCTGTGTTTAGTTGCAAATAGAGACCGTTTATGTTATACTAGTCTCTTATGTTCAGTTATAGATATTTTTCTGGATGCAAGTTTGCTGTTTTAATGTATTCAGCTTTGTACTTAGAATGGTACAAATGCCCACTTAACAAGGTTATTTTTGACTGCATGCAGTGCTCTGCTGTTCCTTATAACTTTCATAGAAAGAGTGTGCTCTAGACATGGGTGCTTTCATGATAATTGCAATATCTATTGACAGCAGGGTTGTTTTCCAACTTGGGTTTGCAACCAGCTGCAGCTATTTGCTCCTTGTATGTGTGCCAGAAAGCTGTTTTAATTCTGGCACAGTTGGGCTTTCAAAGACCCTATGGATAAGAAATTAGAGGGTCTTCTAAAGAAATTATTTATTCATCAGGGTTTTCTTTTACAACCTACAGCTTGCATTTTTCCAGTTAGTACTGCAGCAGCTTTTTGGTTTGATGCTCTAGAAGAGTCTCTGAAGGTTGAGACCCCATTAGAGGACATTTTGGATGGAATTAAGGCTTTCAAGCTAGCTAATTCTTTTATTACAGATGCCGCTTTTCAAATTGCCAAATTAGCGGCGAAAAACTGCAGGATTTGCCGTTTTTAGCACGTAAGAGCGTTATGGCTCAAATCTTGGTCTGCTGATGTGTCATCAAAATCTAAGCTTTTAGCTATTCCTTTTAAGGGCAAGACCCTATTCGGACCTGAATTGAAGGAAATTATTTCTAATATTACTGGAGGTAAAGGCCATGCCCTACCTCAGGATAAGTCTGTTAAGATGAGGGGTACACAAAATAATTTTCGTTCCTTTCGAAATTTTTAGAGGAGTACCCTCTGCTTCCTCTTCCTCCACAAAGCAGATGGGGAATTTTGCTCTATCCAAGTCAGTCTGGAGACCCAACCAGGCTTGGAATAAAGGTAAACAATCCAAGAAGCCCGCTGCTGTTACAAAGACAGCATGAAGGGGCGGCCCCCGATCCGGGACCGGATCTAGTAGGGGACAGACTTTCTTTGCTCAGGCTTGGGCAAAAGATGTTCAGGATCCCTGGGCATTGGAAATTGTGATCCATGGGTATCAACTGGAATTCAAGGATTTTCTCCTAAGAGGGAGATTTCATCTTTCACAATTGTCTGTAGACCAGATAAAAAGAGATGCGTTCTTACGCTGGGTAAAAGACCTCTCTACCATGGGAGTAATTTGTCCCGTTCCAAACTGGAACAGGGGTAGGGGTTTTACTCAAATCTTTTCGTGGTTCCCAAGAAAAAAAAAAAGAGGGAACTTTCAGACTCATTCTAGATCTCTAGTGTCTGAACAAATTTTTCAGAGTCCCATCATTCAAGATGGAAACTATACGAACAATTTTATCAGTGATCCAGGGGGGTCAATATATGACTACCGTGGACTTGAAGGATGCATACCTTCATATTCCTATTCACAAGGATTATCATCAGTTCCTAAAGGTTTGCCTTCCTGGACAAACATTTTCAGTTCGTAGCTCTTCCCTTCAGGTTGGCCACATCACCCAGGATCTTCACAAAGGTTCTAGGGTCCCTTCTGGCGGTTCTCAGACCGCGAAGCATAGGAGTGGCGCCTTATCTAGACGATACTTTGATTCAGGCGTCAACTTATCATTTGACAAGATCTCACACGGACACAGTGTTGTCCTTTCTGAGAACTCACGGTTGGAAGGTGAACGTGGAAAAGAGTTCACTAGTTCCATGGGCAAGGGTTCTGTTCTTAGGAACTCTGATAGACTCGGTAGAGATGAAGATATTTCTGACGGAGGTCAGAAAATCAAAGATTCTAAATACTTGCCGAGCACTTCGGTCCATTCCTCGGTCATCAGTGGCTCAATGTATGGAGGTAATTGGATCAATGGTAGCGGCAATGGACATCATTCCGTTTGCTCGCTTTCATCTCAGACCACTGCAGCTGTGCATGCTCGGACAGTGGGATGGGGACTATGCGAATTTATCTCCTCAGATTAATCTGGATCAAGAGACCAGAGACTCTCTTTTTTTGTGGTTGTCGCCGGATCATCTGTCCCAGGGGACGTGTTTCCGCAGACCCTCTGGGCTGGGGTGCAGTCTGGAATTCCCTGAAGGCTCAGGGTGTTTGGACTCAGGTGGAGTCTTGACTTCCAATCAATATTCTGGAACTGAGAGCAATATTCAATGCGCTTCAGGCGTGGCCTCAGTTGGCTTTGGCCAAATTTATCAGATTCTATTCGGACAATATCACGACTGTGGTTTATATCAATCATCATGGGGGAACAAGGAGTACCTTAACGATGATAGAAGTATCCAAGATAATCCGATGGGCGGAGGCCCACTCTTGTTATCTGTCGGCAATCTACATCCCAGGAGTAGAGAACTGGGAAGCAGATTTTCTAAGTTGTCAGACTTTTCATCCGGGGGAGTGGAAATTGCATCCGGAGGTATTTGCCTCATTGATTCGACAATGGGGCCGACTAGAATTGGACCTGATGGCATCTCGTCAGAATGCCAAACTTCCACGTTACGGATCCAGGTCGAGGGATCCTCAGGCCGAACTGATAGATGCCTTGGCAATACCTTGGTCGTTCAGCCTAGCTTATGTGTTTCCACCGTTTCCTCTCCTTCCACGCGTGATTGCTCAAATCAAACAGGAGAGAGCTTCAGTAATCCCGATAGTGGCCACGCAGGACTTGGTATGCGGATCTAGTGGACTTGTCCTCTCTGCCACCGTGGAAACTTCCTTTGAGACAGGACCTTCTCATCAAGGACCTTTTCAACATCCAAATCTAATTTCTCTGCAGCTGACTGCTTGGAGATTGAACGCTTGATTCTTTCTAAGCGAGGATTCTCTGATTCGGTCATTGATACTTTGATACAGGCTCGAAAGCCTGTCACTAGAAAAATCTATCATAAGATATGGCGTAAATAACTTTATTGGTGTGAATCCAAGGTTACTCATGGAGTAAAATTAGGATTCCCAGGATTCTGTCTTTTCTTCAAGAATTGGAGAAAGGGTTATTAGCAAGTTCCTTAAAGGGACAGATTCTGCTTTGTCAATTTTGCTTCACTAACATTTGGCAAATGTGTTCAGTCTTTTTGTCAGGCTTTAACTAGAATTAAGCCTGTATTTAGAGCAATTACTCCTCCCTGGAGTTTGAACTTAGTTCTTAGAGTTCTTCAAGACGTTCCGTTTGAACCCATGCATTCCATAGATATTAAATTGTTATCTTGGAAATTTCTGTTTTTAGTTGCTATTTCTTCTGCTCGAAGAGTTTCTGAGCTTTCAGCATTACAATGTGATTCGCCTTATTTTATATTTCATTCTGATAAGGTGGTTTTACGTACAAAACCTGGATTTCTTCCTAAGGTTGTTTCAAATAAGAATATTAATCAGGAAATTGTTGTTCCTTCCTTGTGTCCTAATCCTTCTTCTAAGAAGGAGCATCTGTTACATAACTTGGACGTGGTCCGTGCCTTGAAGTTTTACTTGCAGGCAACTAAGGATTTCTGTTAATCATTTTCATTATTCATTGTTTTTTATGGAAAGCGTAGGGGTCAGAAAGCTACGGATACCTCTCTTTCTTTTTGGCTGAGGAGTATCATCCGCCTGGCATATGAGACTGCTGGACAGAAGCCTCCTGAAATAATTACGGCCCATTCTACTAGGGCTGTGACTTCCACATGGGCCTTTAAAAACGATGCTTCTGTTGAACAGATTTGTAAGGCTGCCACTTGGTCGTCCCTTCATACTTTTTCCAAATTTTCCAAATTTGATACTTTTGCTTCTTCTGAGGCTGTTTTTGGGAGAAAGGTTCTTCAAGCAGTGGTGCCTTCCGATTAGGTTTCTGTCTTGCCCCTCCCTTTCATCCGTGTCCTATTGCTTTGGTATTGGTATCCCAAGTAAGGATGAAATCCGTGGACTTGTCATATCTTTGTAAAAGAAAAGTAAATTTATGCTTACCTGATAAATTAATTTCTTTAATGATATGACGAGTCCACGGCCCACCCTGTTCTTTTAAGACAGATTTATTTTAATTTTTGTAAACTTCAGTCACCTCTGCACCTTTTAGCCTTTCCTTTCTCTTCCTTAACCTTCGGTCGAATGACTGGGGGTGGAGGGAAGGGGAGGAGCTATATATACAGCTCTGCTGTGGTGCTCTTTGCCACTTCCTGTTAGCAGGAGGTTAATATGTCACAAGCAAGGATGAAATCCGTGGACTCGTCATATCGTAAAAGAAATTAATTTATCAGGTAAGCAGAAATTTACTTTTTTTTAATATTTATTTGATGACAATACAATAAAACATTTGCAACATTGGATACAAACATGTCAAATATTTACAACATATCTAATAGTTTGTTTTAATCATGTAGATATTCAGTCCTCTTTTCTTCCCCCCCCCCCCTTATTCCCCTTGTTCTTTAAAGGTCTCTCTTGGACCTGTTGTGAAATATATGACCGTAGTGAGGGGTTGGTAATAGAGCAAGTAAACATAACAACAAAAATAAAGTTTGCATCTCAGGAAAAAGTTGGCAATGCCAAAACAAGATGTGTAAGTTAAGATGCAAAGAGCCAAAACTGTGTATAACAATCTTATATATAACAACGCTTGTACAATTAAGCTAATGAGATAACTTTATATGAATCCTGTATAGATAATTATAATATAATGAAGGTGTAATCATTGTAATCTATGCCACTTTGATTTAAGGGAAAAGTTTAAAGGGCCGTATTAGTATACGTGAGTTTTGTTCCTTCATTGTGCCCTGTGGTAATGGTGTTATTAGATGAGCAATATCGAGGGTTCCGTTTTAATATTGTTTAGAATCCTTTGTCCTATAATAGTTAAGTATTTGTAGTGGTAGACGTGTGATTTCTCAGCCTGGTTGTTTAATATCAGAATACATAACTGAGTCAGCAAGCAGGGGTAGCTACAGATCTAAGGGGAATATATTATCCTCTGTGTTTGTGGAAGTAGGTTGCTGTCTCGGCCGTAGGTAGCAGCCTTATAAATTGAAGAGGAGTAATTACCTGCTTGCTAACATTATACTAGGGCATCCTCTTTATAGTAGTATAGAGATCTATGTGAATAGTTAGTGCCCAATAAATGTAGTTAATTTTGGAGGGGTGTCTAAATTTCACTGCTTTAGTGATGGAGTAAGAAATAAGAGAGAGGACTCCTTTGTGAACATATGTTGTTGTTTTTTTTGGAGAGATTCTTCTACCCTTAGTATCTCCTAAACCCTTCTTGTCATGGCTACTCAAAAAGGGGTTATACTATGCACCAAATATCTAACAAAAGGCATATACAGTGGATATAAAAAGTCTACACACCCCTGTTAAAATGGCAGGTTTCTGTGATGTAAAAAAATTGTGACAAAGATAAATCATTTCAGAACTTTTTCCACCTTTTAATGTGACCTATAAACTGTACAACTCAATTGAAAAACAAACTGAAATCTTTTAGGTGAAGGGAAGTAAAAATAAAATAATATGGTTGCATAAGAGTGCTAATATTTTGTTGAAGAAACTTTTGATTTTATTACAGCACTCAGTTTTTTTGGGTATGAGTCTATCAGCATGGCACATCTTGACTTGGCAAGATTTGCCCACTCTTCTTTGCAAAAACACTCCAAATCTGTCAGATTGCGAGGGCATCTCCTGTGCACAGCCCTCTTCGGATCACCCCACAGATTTTCAATTGGATTCAGGTCTGGGCTCTGGCTGGGCCATTCCAAAACTTTAATCTTCTTCTGGTGAAGCCATTCCTTTGTTGATTTGGATGTATGCTTTGGGTCGTTGTTATGCTGAAAGATCAAGCTCCTCTTCATGTTCAGCTTTCTAGCAGAAGCCTGAAGGTTTTGTGCCAATATTGACTGGTATTTGGAACTGTTCATAATTCCCTCTACCTTGAATAAGGCCCCAGTTCCAGCTAAAGAAAAACAGCCCCAAAGCATGATGCTGCCACCACCATGCTTCACTGTGGGTATGGTGTTCTTTTGGTGATGTGCAGTGTTGTTTTTGCGCCAAACATATCTTTTGGAATTATTGCCAAAAAGTTCAACCTTGGTTTCATCAGACCATAACACCTTTTCTCACATGCTTTTGGGAGACTTCAGATGTGTTTTTGCTCATTTTAGCTGGGCTTGGATGTTTTTCTTCGTAAGAAAAGGCTTCCGTCTTGCCGTCTACCCCAAAGCCCAAACATATGAAGAATAAGGGAGATTGTTGTCACATGTACTACACAGCCAGTACTTGCCAGATATTCCTGCAGCTCCTTTAATGTTGCTGTAGGCCTCTTGGTAGCCTCCCAGACCAGTTTTCTTCTTGTCTTTTCATTAATTTTGGAGGGACATCCAGTTCTTGGTAATGTCACTGTTGTGCCATATGTTCTCCACTTGATGATGACGGTCTTCACTGTGTTCCATGGTATATCATTTGAATATATTAAATAACAGATGATAGTTAACATTTAAACAATGAAATCTAATCTCTTCACATGCATAAAACAAAAAACGTTTAGGTTATTGCAGATTATTCAACTAAACTAGTGCATCTACGTCCTTCTTAGAAACATGTTCAATGCCACTGGAATGGAGATCGGAGGATTGCGTAATAATTGTACCCGGCTTGTCAGGGTATGCATTAATAGTGTTCTCATGGCGTTGCCAATATACAATACAACAGCCTGCTGTGTAGATAGAGAGTGCACGTTTTGTGAAGAGCAAGCTTATAGTGACCCTCAAGGGCCATACTGTCGGATCATGAGTGCTGTTTTTTATGGCTGTAGAGCCGTGATGATTCAGCTCTGACCTATGTATTAGGTCTGCCGGGTCATTAGTCTAATTCTCTAATGTGGTGTAATCTTTGATTGGATACTTAATGGTGTTCAGGTTGGCCAGAGTCATGTAGGCCGTGGCTTGCATGGTTGCGTAAGAAGGGCCCTCAGATGCGGTCATATTGCTTTGGGCAGTATTGCCGGTCTTGGTAATTTTACCCAGTTCACCTTTTTGCAATGCGGCAGCGCTTAGCCCTTTAATTGACAGACTTTGAGGAACCGTTATTGTTTTTTTCTGTCTTGTGCCGGCTTCAGGTCCGTGTGGCTAACTTTGCCTCCCGCTGAGTATTTCCAGGTTAGTAGCGTTTGAGCCTCAGTGTCAATGTCACTCTGCCTTGCATTATCAGGCCCATAGCCCTGCGGGTATGGCTGGGACACAATATTTTCTTGTTTGGCCTGTAGAAGTAGCGTGATGCCGGGCTTTAGTTCTGTATGAAGAGTCCGCTTCTGTGGGATAGGTGATCCAGCTTTTTGTATATGAATAGTATCCTTCTTTATTGGAGTGATAGTAAATAGATGAACCAGGTTATCGCATGGGGCCCTGTCCATCAAGGAGCGCATGAGGCTTTCTATCTTTTCAAAATGGCAATCAGAGCAGTCTTGCATATCATTGTCATTGATAATAGCCATTATCCACTGTTAATCTTTTAACTCCTAGTTTATTACTGTGGTAATTGTACAGCACACAATTATGCACAGTTAAGGCTGAATACCTCGGAAAACCAAGGGGGAAAGCGCTAACTGTTATGAGCCGCCGCTCCAGGTCTTTGACGTCCGATCCTGAGTTATAATTTCAAAAATACAGCTCAGATTTTTTAAATTAATTTTCCACAGTGGAGATGAATGTTATATTATGCAGTATCGTTGATTTTGCTGTAAGCTTTTTGCCAAAAAATCAGCGGATGATTAGCAATTCAATTAGAGTTCCTGGAGATGCGACCTCTCAGGATCGCTGTTCGGACAAGCCCCCCGGGCCTAATAACAGGTTTAATCTGGATTAATGCCTGAACAAGACAATGAACGTCAGAAGGCTAGCAATTTTCCTATGAAAAAATACAGAAAGGGCAGAGATTTGGCCTTTCAGAGAACTGGAAGATAAACCTTTATCTAAACAATTCTGTAGAAATTGAAGAATCCTAGGAATTCTAAAATAATGTCAGTAATAATCATGGGAAGTACACCATGAAATGTAAGTTTTCCAAACTTTGTGATAGATCTTTCTATAAACAGGCTTGCGGCCCTGAATCATAGTGACAATCACAGAGTCAGAGAATCCTCAATGGCATGGAAATTGAACGCTTAGTTCTAATGCATAAAGTTCAGTGACTTTAGATCTGGATGGAAAAAGTGGCCTTAGACATAAGGTCTGGCCTTAGAGGAAGAGGCCACTGTGGGCAACTGGAAATTTGCTCTGCATAGCAAATCTGTGAGTCCACGCTGGGGCTACCAGGATTACTGATGACTGTTCCATTTTGAAATCACTCTGGGAAGCTGGACCAGAGGGGGGAATATGTAAGCAGGCTGGAAGGACCAGGGAACTGCTAAAGGATCCAACACCCCTGCCTGAGGGTCCCTGGACCTTGCAAGGTACCTAGGAAATTTGTTGTTCAAACAAGAGCCCATCAGATCTATTTCTGGTAGGCCCCATAGTTGTACAATCGGAACACATCTTTGTGGAGAGACTACTCTCATGGATGTAGGGACTGACGACTGAAGTAATCTGCCTCCCAGTTGTCTACACCTGGGATGTAAATCGCAGGAATTGGTTTCTGATCAAGAAAGGATTTGAGATACCTCTATCATGGCTAGGGAACTTTGAGTTCCCCCTTGAAGATTTACATAAGCTACTGCCGTAATATTGTCTGTCTGAAAACAGAGAAAAGACTCCCCTTTCAATAGAGACCAAGCCTTAAGGGCCCTGAAGAGAGCACAGAAATCTAAAATATTGATTGGTAACCTCGCCTCCCAAGGATTCCAAACTCCACTTTGCTGTCAGAACCCCAGACAGCTCCCTAACCTGGAAGACTTGCTTCTGTGGTGATCACAGACCAGGTAGGATGAGCAAAAGAAGCCCAGAGAATAATAGATTGGTGATGTAGCCAGCAAGTCAGAGATAGGTGCGTGTTGGGATCTAAGAATATCTGTTGAGATATTGGAGCATAATCCTTGCACCATTGGCACAGTATACAAAGCTGAAGTGGTCTCATATGAAATCGAGCAAACTGAATTTCATCTGAAGCTGCAATTATAAGGCCTAGTACTTCTAAACACAGAGCAACTGAGGGTTGAGACAAGCTGAAATCAATTTTGTTAGTCTCTTTTCTGTTAGATTCAGTGTCCATGATTTTTTCCCTATCTGCAAACCTAAAAAGAGGTGACCTTTGTCTGAGGAATCAAGGAACTCTATGGTAAATTGATCCTCCAACCATGTCTTTGAAGAAATAACAATAGTTGTTTTGTGTGAGATTCTGCTAAATGAAAAGATTGAGCTAGTACCAGGTTAGGAAATACCGCAATACCCTGCATTCTGATTACAGATAAAAGGGCACTGAGAACCTTGGTAAATATTCTTGGAGCTGTAGCTAGACCAAACGAAAGATCAACAAACCGATAATGTTTTTCCAGAAAAGAGAACCTCAGGAACTGGTAATGTTCTAGGTGTATTTGGATGTGAAGATAAGCATCCTGTAAATGTATTGTGGACGTAAAGTGACCCTGTTGAACAAAAGGCAAAATAGTCTTGCTAGTTTTCATCTTGAAAGTTGTAATTCTTACAAATTTGTTTACAGTTTTCAGATCCAGAATTGGTCTAAAATAATTTTCTTCCTTTGGTACAATGAAGAGATTTGAATAAAATCTCATCCCCTATTCCTGTAAAGGAACTGGAACAAGTACTCCCATATTTTCCAGATCTGAGACAGATTTTAGAAAAGCCTGAGCTTTCATAGAATGTTTTGGAGTATGGGTGAGAAACAAAACCTCCACATAGGTCGTATTCTGAATCCAATTTGATATCCCTGAGAAATATTGTTTTGAATCCAGAGATTTTGGATAGATTCTAACCAAGGTTTTTGAAAAATATTTAATCTGCTCCCTACCAGTAATACTGGGTTGGGGGTCGTACCTTCATGAGATCTTAGAGGCTGGATTAGGTTTCTTATTCTGATTTAAAAATGGTCTCCAGACTGAGCCTCAGAGGGTTTAGGGGAGGAGTCTGTTCTCTGTTCTGATGAAAGGAACGAAAATGATTTGGAGCTTTACATTTTCCTTTAAACTTTTTGTCCTGTGGAAGAGACTCCCTTACCTCCATTAATAGTAGAAATAATAGAATCCAGTTTGAGACCCAAATAATTTGATTCCTTTGGAAAGAAAGAGAGAGTAATCTAGTTTTAGATACCATTCCATGATTTAAGCCATAAAGCTCTTCTGGTAAGAATAGCTAAAGACATATTTTTAATTTTAAAATTATTTGCATATTTAAGTAAGTTAAAGAGATTAGAACATTCAGGGACAAAAGGCAACTGCTGAGCTAGACTGGATAACCAGAAAGTAGGTGCAGCAGCTACGTCAGCAATAGATATAGGTGGATTTATTCCAATCTGAAGAAGGTCTCCAGTTAGAGCCGGGGCTTTAGGGGAGGGAGCAGTTTTTTGTTCTCTATTCTGATGAAAAGAACAAAAACGATTGGGAGCCTTAAATTTACCCTTAGACTTTTTGGGGCCGATTTATCATAGTGCGAGCGGACATGATCCGCTGTATCGGATCATGTCCGCCGCACATCGATAAATGCCAGCAGCATATGCTGTTGGCATTTATCATTGCACAAGCATTTCTTGTGAAATGCTTGTGCAATGCTGCCCCCTGCACATTTGTGCCCAATCGGCCGCTAGCAGGGGGTGTCAATCAACCTCAGAGGTGGCGGACAAGTTAAGGAGCAGCAATCTTATGACCGCTGCTTTTTAACTCCTATTTCTGGCGAGCCTGAAGGCACGCACAGAAACAGATGCATACAGGGCTTGATAAATCGGCCCCTTTGTCTTGAGGAAGGAAAACTCCTTTACATCCAGTAAAAGTGGAAATAATAGAATCTAGTTGAGAACTAAATTGATTCCTTGAAAAGAAAGAGATAGTAAACTCATTTTTAGACATATCGGCTTTCAATGATTAAAATGAACAGTCCACTCAAAATTTTTTATTGTTTAAAAATATAGATAATCCCTTTATTACCCATTCCCCAGTTTTGCACAGCCAGCATGGTTATTTTCTTCATAAATGGAAAGAGTCCACAGCTGCAATCATTACTTTTGGGAATTCAGAACCTGGACACCACGAGGAGGCAAAGACACCCTAGCCAAAGGCTTAAATACCCCTCCCACTTCCCTCATCCCCCAGTCATTCTTTGCCTTTCGTCCCAGGAAGTGTCAGAAATATCTATAGTCTCTTATGGAGGGTAGTACTCTTCAGCAAGGGACTGGAGTTTTAAGCAGTCCTGTCAGTCTCTCAGTGAAAGTTGGGTGAATGTTAGAGTCCGGAGATGCAGGGAGAGTCTTTCTGCGAAACTATCCCGACTCATATTAACAGCTCCACAAGCCATCAGCGTTGATGAGTTTTGCTGCCTGCTTCTTCTCTCATGTACATGGCAGAAGCGAAGCTACTATTTGTCACACTTGAAGGGCCGTGTTCCTGTTCCACGGCGTAGATTCCGGTAAGATCGTTTCACTTACTTTCGTCATGATTGTGTTGTAATACTAATGTTTTCCCGAGAGGCTACCACCTTTCGGGACTAACTGTAACTCAGGGTCTTGGTGAAGCTCCTTTGTGTCTTGCAATCAAGGGTTAATATCTCCTGAGGGGGGTTATTGAACAAGGGGGGGGGTTAATCATGTTTGTTATGTGATTCAACCTGCTTATGTGTAGTGTTACTTAGGCTCATGGCTTGTGGAACATAATGGCCTTGAGAAATGACGTGGCCTTTACGATCGGGCGTGCTTTTTCTGGACTGTATGGTTCACCTGGTGACCGGGCGTGGTTACGTTTTGGCTTTCCGTTTCCGCATTCCTGACCGTGTGGCAACGGAAAAATTCTGGTCCGCTGGTGTCTGGTTCATAGGAGGCGGTGAGTGCCCCAGCCATTGGGGGTGTCAGGTGCCGTTTACATTTTCTAATATGGTCCATTTTTTTGTATCAATACCCGGTTATGGAGGATTCTGATATTGTGGAGATGGAAGTCTCTAGTTCAGATTCTGCTTCTTGTAACGAATTGGCCCGGATGATACAGGCCTATCAGTTATGTTCCAAATGCGTTTTAGAGCGCTCAATTCCTCGGGATTGGGGAATCAAGGGGCCGCTGAGCCGTCCACCTCTGGGAGTTCTGTCCCTCGATTGGTGAGTTCCCTACCACCATATTTTACTACGCATGCAGGTAACCCAGATTTTGCTTATCTTTCTCTGGAAGGTGGCTTGTTCCCTCCTGAGGTTATGGCATGGTTCCGCATGTCCATAATTATGGCGCTGGCGCATCTGCAACTCCCAGAAGTGTGCTTACGATATTGTTTGTGTTCTGTTAACCAGGGCTCCTCAGGTGTGGGATGGCCTGGTCCTGTTTAGCTCTCCGGGGGAACGACTATCCCTGAGGCTTCAGGGGGTCAACCTTCGTAGACTGGCGCGCCTTCGTGTCTTACTGAGGCACGTTTTGGCGTTGTTGGAGGATCCCATCCTTAATGGACCTAGGAATTCTCAATCTTCTCCTTCGAATGGCTTTCAGAATTAGATATAAGGGGATGACGTAATATTCTTATAGTTTTGTTTCTTGAGTATCCCTCGCCAGTTCTGAGCTTGGAAGAACAGGATCCATGTTGGTCTGGTCCTGCGCGTGTGTCTGTTCTTCTTGGGCGATAGCCTACGGGTTGCCTTAGCCTTTATTTTATTTTTATTTTTTTTAAATAATTTTTATTGAGGTTAAAGTCATAATACAACATACATGAGATATATCAAAAGATGTTTGAATACAGGAAGAAAAAATCATAACATGCATCTTATGGACAATATAAAGTCTTATCTGTAGCATCACAGAAAGATTTAAATATGTATAAAACAGACTTAACCCCACATTTTCAAGTTTTTTTTTTCTTGTTATGAAATATTCTAAAGATATATAAAACTGCTTTTATATCATACCAAGAGTCAAAGAGTGCTTCGTGAATATCCACTAAAAGATGTTAAAAAATAAATAAAATAAACATTAAACTGAGGTTCACTATATAAAAGAACAGTAAAAAAAAAAAGTTAGAAAGCATATAGGAGCCTCTCAAGCTTGAGTATCTAGTTAGAATGCATTATCAGAAGCATATAAAAGACTAATAAACAGTTAAATATAGTATATGTAATAGGATATAAGGATATATGCAGTGTTTTGCAAGGGAGACCGCGCAGAGCACTCTGGACACACTCGCATGCTCCAGAGAGTAATATATGGGAAGGAAGGGGGAAGGGGGAGGGGGGAGGCAGGAGACCAACCACCCAACTATACAAAAAGCAAGCTTTCATAGTGCCGATTAACAAAAGGGGTGTGGTAGGTTTGTTACATTATATATGTTTAAGTACTGGAGATTAAGGTATGGTAAACAAGGTGGAAATGACCTTTAAAAAGAAATTCTGAGCCAAAGACTGTTCCTAAGATTGCATAATATATTATAAGGTTGGTTATAATGGTTCAAAGCCAGAGTGAGATTGCATTAACACTATACCAAAAAAAAAAGATAAGGATAAGGCTCAGGGGTATACATCAACCCCTGTAGAGATAAAATACATAAGGACAGTGCTTTTATTATATGGAGAGTGCATTTATATCCTTAGATGTTGGAAGCTAAAGTTAATTTCTACTCTCTTAGTCCAGTCCTGCCGACTGGGCATGGGCCCTATACCCAGCAACAGATGGCTGTTTCAATCAAAAGAGAACCTCCACAAAAAAAGAGAATACAAACCTCACAAAAGCAACTTTACATAGTCTTAGAAATGGTAAGGTTCAAAACATTGGATCATACTTAATAAGCACTTTTGACATATGGATATGTTAGCAATCTTAATAGATTATAATAGGCTATGAGCGCATATATTTTCAAAACAAGTCTTAGTGTCATTGTATAATAAACAGTTATTTCGCTGCAATACTTATAGACTAGACTAAGCATAACCGTAACCAAACCAGATTTCAGAAGAAAGTAAGTGTACTACATTTTGTGTATAAATCGTTGCACAATGTATCATATCACCTTGTAAAGAATATTTTTACGGAGAACCAACTGCTAATAGTATGTGGCCAAAAAATGTATGGCAAAATAGGCTGTGTGTGCATATATTTCTAAAACAAAACTTAAGGTCATCATTGTATAATAAACAATTATTTTACTGAAACATAACAGTGACCATACCGGTTTTCAGAAGACTGGAAATGTACTGCATTTTAAGGGCAAACAGTTGCTTAAGTCCGTACTAGATAAGTTCTCAGTTTAGCAACACTAATTTATAAATAAATAAGGCTCCACATACATAGTTCTCTACAATCCAGCGTAGTGCCTTCATCTAAAGTGATAAGTGTCCTGAGTCGCCCATAGTAAGTCCCATATGCGGAAAGATGAATCTAACATGGCATTGGAACACAACCTATGCCCGTTGTTTAGCCAACTCCAGATCGGCTCCACTCATGCTTTAGGGCCAGCTGGTACATATAATCTGTAATCAATGCCTCCGTGTGAATCAGTGCAATAGCTTGGATGCCCGGCAAGGCTAAGAGAAAATTTGGATGCCCCGCAAGGCAAGAGAAATTTTGTGCATCCACTCGACATGCACTTCCAGCGGATAATCCGAGCTAAAGTGATCTAGTCTGAGAAAAATCGGTGTGGAGTGTAGCTGGTTTAGAACAGTTGCTGCCTCTATAGGGTTGCCCATTACGGTAAACTCGTCTATCTCCAGTACTTGTGTACTCTCGTGGACTGCTGTAGCTGTAGGGGGGATAGCAACTTTTCTGTCAGCGGCTCCAACTTGTTTAGCTAGAATTAAGTCTGCACATCCTTAAATATATGTAAACGGTTCTCTTTTTCCATAACAGGAGCTTACATGCGTATCCACTTGCATATAAGCGTCATTATATGATGCAGAGTTCGTAAGAGCCTCATGTCAAGTTTGTGTGAGGTTGTAGAAATGGTCATGGAGGAGCAGCACCATTTCTGATTCCCACATGGCAACGGCCTCCGACATGATGGTAATGCCGTTTAGCTCACTGTTCCAGAAATATCTTAGCGAACTCCCACACCTCCTTTAAGATCATCCAGGCATGATAAAGAATTGTTTTAGGCTTCTAAACTGCACATTTATGTATAGATACCCACATTTAATCAAGTTATAGCCGGGAGCTTGGCACAAACATGTCTTATTCCTTGGATAGCTGGCTCCGCCTCCCCCCCTTATCCTTTATTTTAATCCGGTTAGGATGATTTTTATTTGGTTTGAGCTCAGGTTCAGGCTCCTATGTTTGTCTGTCGTTTATCTCTCCATCTCGGGGGGTGCCTAAATGCGGGCTTGACAGTGATGACCCTTGGTTTCAGACTGGTCCTGATTGGGTTCAGATCCTTCTGTCTTGCGGCCTTTTTCAGACAAGGGGCGCCTGTTCTGCCAGCTGGTCCGGGTAGGGCGCCGAGTGCTTCACATTATTATTTGTGTTATTTCTTGTTTTTATTTTACAAGTTTTAGCTAAGCATTCTGAGAGGACCTGAGGGTCACTGAGGCATGGGGGATTGGTTCAGTCCTTCATTGCTTTTCAGTCTGGTCGAATGCCCCTTTAAGCCATAAAGCTCTTCTAGTAAGAATAGCTTAAGACATAGTGTTAATGTTGATTTTCATGATATCAAATACTGCATTGCAAATAAAATTATTTGTATGTTGAAGCAAAAGAAGAATGCTGTAAAATTCAGGATCTGAAGATAATTACTGAGCAAGGCTAGATAATTACTGAGCAAGGCTAGATAACCAAGAGGTAGAGGCAGCAGCAACGTCGGCAATAGATGTGGCTGGTCTAATAATATAGCCAGTATGTAATATGCACTTTTTAAGGTAAGATTCAAGTTTTCTATCTAAAGGGTCTTTGAAGGAAGTACTGTCTTCTAGATTAATAGTAGAGTGTTTAGCTAAAGTGGAAATGGCCCCATCAACTTTGGGAACAGTTTCCCATAATTCAAAGTTAGCAGTAGGTAAAGGATATAGTTTTTTTTTAAAAAAAAACCTTGAAAAAGGGTTAAAAGAGACACCTGGTTTAGACCATTCCTTAGCAATCAGAGACAGCATCAGGTATAGGGAAAATCTCAGGGAGATTGACAACAGTTTTATTTACTGAATTCAAATGATTACAGGGTTTATCATTAGAAGGTTTAGCTTCTTTAATCCCTAAAGTGACTAGGACTTCCTTCAAAAGAAAACTAAATATGTTCAAATTTTCAGGTTCTATGTCCGATGAGGGAACCTCACTGTTATTCGAAGATACTTCAGTATTTTGTAGGTCAGTACTAATATTACTAAAAGAAGGTAAAATCTGAACTGACCTTTTTCGCTTGTTTGAAGGCGATAGTGCAGCTAGTGCCTTTGTGATGGCAGTAGCAATAAACTTTTGCATTGCCTGGGGTATGCCATCTGTAAGGAGACAGTAGGTGCATTAATTCACATAGAAACATCATTAGATTGATTGGTATGCAATAAATCTAAGCATGAGCCACATAAATGAGCTGAAGAAGCTACTTCAGTTTTACAATAAGCACACTTAGCTGTGATAGGTGTTTAACCGGCTCAATTCCTATGGTAACTTTAGAGTGCTGCTCCATTATGGCAAAGAATTAATAAAAACATTTAAGATGCAATAATTACTATTATTACCCCCTTAAGGCAAGCTTTTTGAGGAAAAGGAAATATTATGCCCCCTTTATATAGTGTTGCAAGACATTAAAGCACTAGGCAATGAAGCCTAGAAACTAGTTAAAGTCAGATTGCGCAATTACAAATGCAAAAATATAGCAGGAAAAAATGCTTTTTAAAAGTCGCATTTATGATGCGATGGGACTAGCACAATAAAGCTGTGTTTACAGAGACGCATGCGCTTGTCAGTTTGCTCTCTTTATGGCGCAAATTTAAATTGCGTTTTTGCGTGTGCATATTCAAAATTTAGTTTTGTGATATAAATAAGCATACTTTGCGTTTATGCATGAGAATTTAATGAGCAAGGGGAATAGTAAGAACCTGTCCCTGGGCTATACATACACATATTGATACATAGTTCAACTTTTTTAATAATAAAAAGTGCCAAACCTATAGCTGTGAGCGTCTATAATAATAAAATACAAAATATAATTACCCATAGACACTTGTCCACTAGCAGCAGACAGCCAAACCACTATTGAAACATCAGCAGAGGTAATGGAATAGGAGTATAACGTCAATCTGTAAAGGGAGGCAAAAGTTGAATCCCTGCAAACAAATTAACAGATAGCCAATGAAGAGATTTTCCGTGAGGCGAAAACATGGTATCATGAGGCAGGACTTCCTTCTAACAAGCACTGTACTCTGAGGGGAACAGGGCTTCAATATGCTCTGAAGCGCCTTTCACTGAAGAAATCAAGCACATCATCATGCATCAACCAACAAAAGTTTAAAACTGAGGTATGTGTGAGGTGTTTTTTTTTAATATATAGGCTTTTAAGATTTGGGAAACTTTGCCTCCTCCTGGTAGGAGTGTATATCCGATACGTAACAGCTTGTGGACTCTCGCCACCTATATAAAAGAAAGTTTAATTTTGACTAGACTGTCCCTTTAATCTTGCGTTCTTTTCCCACAACTCAATAGTGTAATATTAAGCATTGCCATTTTTTTCCCAAATTTAGTATTCGTGATTTTAGTTAACTCTGTATGATAACCTAACACCCTATTTCCACTTGTTGCATCACCTCTAAATAAAACCTTTATGGGTGCAACATGTACGTTTTAAATGTTTTATTAAAAACTTAGGCGGGGAGAACATTTAGATTAGATATATATCAATGAGGCATTCCTGGGGGTCAGGCAGGTTTCTACTTTACCATATTTTATCCATATTTTATTTTGTATATAATATTTGCAATGTATCAGGGGCAAAACTACAGGGGGTGAAGAGGTCGCAATTTAAAAAAAAAAAAAAAACCTTGACCTGCCACTGCCTGCACTGATATCAAGTGAGTGTGACATGCTGCTTCACTAGTGTCTCTGACTACAGTGGTTAGTCTTTCTGTTTTACCCATTGGTGTTTGTGTGTGTGTGTGTGTATGTGATTGTGTGTGTATGTATGTGTGTGTGTGTATGTTTGTATGTGACTGTATGTGTGTATTTATGCATGTATATGTGTGTGTATGTGACTGTGTGTGTATTTATGCATGTATGTGTGTGTGTGTATTTATGCATGTATGTGTGTGTGTGTATGTATGTATGTGACTGTGTGTGTATTTATGCATGTATGTGTGTGTGTGTGTGTGTGTGTGTGTATTTATGCATGTATATATGTGTGTGTATATGTGTGTATGTATGTATGTATGTGTGTGTGTGTATATGTGTGTATGTATGTGTGTGTGTGTGTATGTGTGTATGTATGTGTGTATATGTGTGTATGTATGTATGTGTGTGTGTGTATATGTGTGTATGTATGTATGTATGTATGTGTGTGTGTGTATATGTGTGTATGTATGTATGTGTGTGTGTGTGTATTTATGCATGTATGTGTGTGTGTGTATGTTTGTGGAACCAGCAAATTACAGACCTTGTTACTACAGCATGGGGGGGGGGGGGTAAACAGAGTCACTATACAGTACCACTATATACAGTACGGGGGGGGGGGGGCTGGACCATGTCACAGACTACTGGGGTCACTTTATAAAGTACTGGGGCAGGTAGGGTCAGGCCAGCCATCTCACCGGCAGATTACAGACTGTGTCACTAACTCACTATATACAGTACTGGTAGGATAAACAGTGTCACTATATACAGTAATAGGGGGTTAGACCATCTCACAGACTGTGGGCACAGGGTACCTCCTTTTGCAGACGTCATCTGATTCACATTTTTTTTCTGTGTTAAATGTAAAAAAAAAAAAAAAAAAGATATGTATCAAATTCACTTTTTTGGGGGGGCCTTCTTAGATTCTTGCACCTGGGCCCTGTGGTTTCTAGTTACGAATCTGCAATGTATAATTGACTGTGTGAAATGTATCTATTAAGGGGTCTCCTCTGGAGTAAATACTGATCCAGAGGAGAAAAGTACTAGGAATGGTAACTTAAAAATAAATAAATTCTGACCTCTTCACTCTATAGGCCCAATGATTAAAGACAATCTCATGTAATGTAGGTGTTTCTCCTTCACACCCAGAACCCTGCATAGTTAGATGTGCATTCATGTGATTTGGCTTAGATCACATATTGCCGCTGCCAGCAGCATTTGACTCTTTTCAGAGACGGATTTCTTTGTGCAAATCCAGATAATTGTGTGTTGCACTTTTACAAAATAAGAATACTTCTTAGATAATCTCACCAGACTATAGAATTGTGCCTCAAGTTTGAACTAGGAAATAAGGACATAGATAATGGTTCTGCTTGGAAGTTGCAACACAATGACTGGAGCTACTGAGTAGGAATTGGCTGCTGAGCCAATAAGGGGCGTCATACACAGAAGGTATTTTCAGCACAGGTACAGCATAGCCAGGGGACTTAGCCTGCTCTCTCTCTCTTACACATTTCTTTTTCTTTTTTCAGGTATCTGAATTCCCTACCTCAATCAGGAGGACATACCTATGTCACTGACACCCTTGTTAACCCTTTTTCAGCCATGGGGACACATTTTTTTTACCTCCTCCAAAATAGGTGTATGGTTCTTTAAGAAAACCGGTAACTACTCTGTGCAGTCAGCGATTATAAAGGTAGCATCATAGATTCAGTCCTAATGCATCTATTCCTGACTGAATCTTAAATATACATAGAAACATACATAGATGACCTTCTGTTGGTGTGGGATGGAAATGATGATACTGTTGTATCCTTTATGGAATATATTGATAAGAATCTGTTCAATTTAAAATTTGTAGGTGAAAATCATGATTGTAGTATTACATTTCTGGACACTGAATTATCTGCAAGGCCAGAAGCACAACATATTAACGTCTTCATAGAAAACCCAAAGGTGGAAATACCATATTCAACTTCAAGTCATGTCAATATATAAGAACAAGGAGAATATGTTCCACTAACTCGGCATACACACAACAATGTAGAATATTGAATGATGGGCTTCTGGATAAAGGTTATCCAAATACATTACTTGATACAACTAGGTCTTTAGTAGATCAGGTCCCACGAGAATCCTTGTTGGAGTATAAACAAGAGATACCAGATAAACGTAGAAAACAGTCTAATATTGGGAATAAACTGGTATTTAGTACCCCTTACAGTTTAAAATACAACAAAATTTGCAATGTAATTAAGGAATGCTTACCAATTCTGATTACTGATCCAATATTGGAAAAAGTTGCAACTATGTAGCTAGAAAGGCAAAAACAATCGGTAACGTGGTATCACCATCTTACCTCCCTGAAAAGAGTGTAAAGACCTGGCTTGTGAGTAAAAATGTTTTTTATAAGTGTAGAGCAAATAGATGTAAAACTTGCAGTTATGTCAGGGAGGGTGAAACCTTTATTTTAAGTGTGTCTAACAGAGTATATGGAATTAGACATAGGCTAAATTGCAATTCAAATCATGTAATCTACCTTCTTACCTGTAGGGGGTGCAATATCCAGTATGTAGGCAAGATGAAACAATTATTGAAAGATAAAGCCTTGGAACATATTCGGGATATAGAGAACCAGTATATTTATACTCCAGTGGCCATTCATTTTAAATATATACATGCAGGGAATTCATCATTATTATCCATCCAGGCTATTGACCATGTTACAATTCTAAAAAGAGGGGGTGACAGGGAATATAGACTAAACTATATAGAAGCACAATGGATCTTTTACCTTAATACCAGACACCCCTTGGGTATGAATATGGAGACAGGTGTAAATGTATTTATTTAAAATATTTTCCAAGTTTCTGAATGACATATTAATAGGTATGTTGACTTATGTCTATCTTTAATAATATTCTTTGTAGTTACCACATTTCTATACAAATAATTTGTGTCTTTCAACAATGTGTTTATGCTATATTTCAGAAAGGCATATTGCTTTAAATAGTGCTTACAGGGAAAGCAGAGTTAGGCAGTGAACAAGTGCGGTGGACCCGCACGAAACATGTCTGCTTCCTGCTTTTCCTGAGTTTTCTATTCATGTACCGATAAGCTTTTGGCTTTTTATGTTTTTATGCTGCACACTTTTTTGAATAAATCTGCTTTTTTACTGGCATATCACCTGCAAGCTTGTTTTTGGTTGAACTTTGAACTCTGGCGGTCAGTATGGGCAGAATGCCTCTTGGCTCAAACAGGTAATTCAAAAGGCTTACTTGATGGAGGGAAAGTCGCCCCCCTAAACGTATCACAGCTTATTCTACAAGATCAGTTGTGACTTCCTGAACTTTCATGAATGGTGCATCTTTGGAGCAGACTTGCAAAGCTGCAACATGGTGGTCTCTGCATACCTTTTCAAAATTTTAACGCTTTGATGTTTTTACTTCTTTGCAAGCCACTTTTGGCAGGAAAGTTCTTCAGTGTATCACGCCGGAGTGGATAGATCTGGCTGTATTCGGTTTCTCAGTAAATTTATAAAATCTATAAGCTAACATCCAGTCTTTCTACAAACAAACCAACAACACCTACAAATATGCGTACATTTCTCTATTGAGCGAGATCGGCTCTGCTTGGGAAGGCACCGAAAAAGACAGCCAGTGTAATAAACAAATAAAACAATACTAGAGACTGAGCTCCTCCTTTGAAATGAGCTTGAACGAATCCTCAGTATCCCTCATTTTGAGACTTTTAATATAATGTGTTGTTCCTTTCCTACAAGATTCGATCAAAACAAAACCCAATGTTCCATCTAATTATATATACAGGTCGTAGTTATTTATTACATATATCTTTACTGCTTTTATTTTGCTTTTACGCTGAATCATTCGTTTTGAGTGTAAATTTGCATCAGAAGATCCCCAACAGGATTATTTTTTTTCATATGAGGACTCGCCCTTCAGAAAAATTCCCAATTTCAGTCGTCCAGATCTTTGTGCAGCTTTTGGGATCAGCTTAAAAAACACTGGATAAAGATCTTCTTCAAGATTATCAGACCTGATACTACTGCTGGTTGGTTACAGTGAGCTACTGCAAAATTCCAGCCTGCCCTACTAGCACCATTTGGGAGCTACACTTTTGTGAGTATAATTCCCAATATCGTATATCAACTGTTACCTGTTTTGGTGGTACTAGGCCATTGTGGCGCCTCTGTTTTTTCTTTGCAAGTTCTTCAGGCCGCAGTGTCTAATAAATAGGAACTGGCAGAAAATTGTTCCACCCATTCTGTAACATGGATTATCTGATTGGCTATTAATCCCACGTTATGGAGCCCTATGGACTATCATCAGCATACGAAAGGAAACAAAATGTATGCTTTCCTGATAAATTATTTTCTTTCAGGATGATAGTCCATAGGCCCCACCCATTGACATTTTTTGGGCAACAGTTCTAATTTGCACTTCTATAGACCCTGCTTTTGTCTTTCCTACCTATATATTTCCTTTTCCCTGCTTGGCTATGCATTAAACTGAGGAGAAGTGGGAGGGATTTAAGCTCCTGTGTGGTTTCTTGGCCTCCTCCTACTGGCGGTAATTATATCCCACATGTTACAGAGCCCTATGGACTAAAAAAGTATTTATCAGGTAGGCATACATTTATTTCCTTTTTTTTCCTTCTGAAACAGTTTTCTATAAACTAATAACCCCTCTTAAATAAAGCAAATCATATTTTCAAATGTTTTAAAGTTTTTGTTAAACAAATTTATTTTTTTAAAAACATTTTTGTTTTGGATAATAAATTGTAGAAATGTACTTTACAGGCCTATATCTTTTATTGACACATAAACACAAACATATAATATATGTATTTATTGCACAAAGTTTTGTTTTGTGTGCAACAAAAGCAATTGTTCTGTGTTGTCTCCTGAAGTGACCATTGATGCTGGAGTCTCCAATATCATGGTGGGACACCAGCAGTTGAAGACGATATCAGATAGTTAACAAGTCCTTCCATTTAAAAAATATAATATATAAAAAGTGTCAAAATTATTGCCACCACTGTATGTGTATATATATATATATATATATATATATATATATATATATATATATATATATATATATATATATATAAAAGCACCCCTGACAATTTCCATGATTTTCATTTATAAATAATTGGGTGTTTGGATCAGCAATTTCATTTTGATCTATCAAATAACTGAAGGACACAGTAAGATTTCAGTAGTAAAATGAGGTTTATTGGATTAACAGAAAATGTGCAATATGCATCAAAACTAAATTAGACAGGTGCAAAAAAACCTCTGTCATTTTGTTGATTTGAATACCTGTAACCACCTAGCACTGATTAATTGGAACACACAATTGGTTTGGTGAGCCCATTAAGCCTTGAACTTCATAGACAGGTGCATCCAATCAAGAGAAAAGGTATTTAAGGTGGCCAATTGCAAGTTGTTGTTCTCTTTGACTCTCCTCTGAAGAGTGGCAACATGGGGACCTCAAAACAACTTTCAAATGAACTGAAAACAAAGATTGTTCAACATTAAGGTTTAGGGGAAGGCTACAAAAAGCTATTGCAGAGATTTAAGCTGTCAATGTCCACTGTGAGGAACATAGTGAGGAAATGGAAGATCACAGGCACAGTTCTTGTTAAGACCAGAAGTGGCAGGCCAAGTAAAATATCGGAAAGGCAAAGGATGGTGAGAATGATCAAAAACAGCCCACAGACCATCTCCAAAGACCTACAACATCATCTTGCTGCAGATGGTGTCACTGTGCATCGTTCAACAATTCAGCGCACTTTACACAAACGCACATTTGGACAAGCTAGCTTCATTTTGGAAGAAGGTGCTGTGGACTGATGAAACAAAGATTGAGTTATTTTTTCATAACAAGGGGCGTTATGCATGGCGGCCAAAGAACACAGCGTTCCAAGACAAACACTTGCTACCCACAGTAAAATTTGGTGGATGTTCCATCATGCTGTGGGGCTGTGTGGCCAGTGCCGGTACTGGGAATCTTGTTAAAGTTGAGGGTTGCATGGATTCCACTCAATATCAGCAGATACTTGAGAATAATGTTGAGGAATCAGGTACAAAGTTGAAGTTACGCCGAGGCTGAATATTTTAACAAGACAACGACCCAAAACACTGCTTGAAATCTACCAAGGAATTTATGCAGAGGAACAAGTACAATGTTCTGGAATGGCCATCCCAGTCCCCAGACCTGAATATCATTGAAAATGTGTGAGGTAATTTGAAGCGGCTGTCCATGCTAGGCAACCATCAAACCTAACTGAACTGGAGATGTTTTGCAAGGAGGAATGGTCCAAAATACCTTCATCCAGAATCCAGACACTCATTACAGGCTATAGGAAGTGTCTAGAGGCTGTTATTTCTGCTAAAGGAGGATCTACTAAATATTGATGCAATATTTCTGTTGGGGTGCCCAAATTTATGTACCTGTCTAATTTAGTTTTTGATGCATATTGCGCATTTTCTGTTAATCCAATAAACCTAATTTTACTACTGAAATATTACTGTGTCCTTCAGTTATTTGATAGATCAAAATGAAATTGCTGATCCAAACACCCAATTATTTATAAATGAAAATCATGGAAATTGTCAGGGGTGCCTAAACTTTTGCATACCGTTCTCAAAACCGGAATAGGTTAGTATACTACAACCCAACCTCACCCCATTCGTCAGGTATAGAGAGTAGGTCAACTTGATGTAGGGCAATGGCTATTCTCGCTTGACTGACTGATCCAGGACTCCCTATACCATATGTGGGATCCCAGGCCCAAGTATTGACTTTACAAGTCACATCAGAGTTATGCAATGTGGGTTATTGGCATTGTTTATAAGACCTCACAGTTTGCTAATTTGCTGTACATTTTCAGTTTAACGCTGATATAGGTTGGATCGCTCATTTAAACATACAAATGGCAGGAGTTTGCTTGCCACTGAATTCTGTAGGACAGTTCCGAAATGACTCTTATTCTACCACCCAAATTGGATCTGTTGATGTCCTCCGTGACGCTCACTGGTTTAATCTACTTAGTTTTCTGCCTATAATGAGAGAAGCCTGTGTGACCGTCGGGACTCTGTTATAATCCACATTCAGACTGTGTCTCCCTCGTTATCTTTAAGTAGCAAACTTCATGTTATGTGTTTTGCACAGTTTTAAAACTTGTTAATATATAACAATTAGCTAGTCCGATATTTTTCTATGCACCGGGAGGGGGCTGTGTTTAATATTACAATGGACTGGTATGTAGTCCATCCAACTATATTAGAACTATTGGAAAAAATCTTTTTTTAAAGCCTTCAGATAGTTTTGTTATTTTGATATAAGCTGAGGTTAGGGGAAGACTGTGAAGCTTAGGATAACAGAAGAGATGAATTTATTGGTTGGTAATTGTCTACTTATGGTGGTCACGTGGTGCAGCTAATAGAGTGCTGGAACTATAGGCCTTATGCCGCAGGGTATTGGGCCCATGCCCATGTGGGAGACTAACTAGCTACTTTTGAAAACTTGAGTTCACATCGCTCTGTTGACTGTTGTACGTCACTTTATATTTAGATAGACACACCTCTATACTAATTTCATTAGGATGTACCATACATTTATATATGATCTACCACTAATATACAGTCCACTAAGCATACTTTTCAATTTTGACCCTATTATACTCAATCCCAGCAGAGGCTAATTACCTGCAATATTTTTTTTTTCCATCCGACTTAGTATATCATACCCCCCTCCTCTCCCCCCCCAATACCCCTGAGTAAATGCAACCTTGGAACTACTCCCCCAAATCATTATAAAACTTTAATTTTACAACATTGTGGCATATTTTCATTTAAAGTCCATTTAAATTAATATTAGTTAAAAATATAAAAATGTATTTCTATTTCCTGAATATTTTTTCACCCTTTGATTGTAATATTACCATTCCCTAATGTTCCATATTTTTACTATACAAGGTTTATAAGGGGGAAATAGTCCAGATACTAATATTAACATACTAATATTAACAAACTAAGGCCTAGATTTGGAGTTCGGCGGTAAAAGGGCTGTTAACGCTCCGCAGGCTTTTTTCTGGCCGCACCATAAAATTAACTCTGGTATCGAGAGTTCAAACAAATGCTGCGTTAGGCTCCAAAAAAGGAGCGTAGAGCATTTTTACCGCAAATGCAACTCTCGATACCAGAGTTGCTTACGGACGCGGCCGGCCTCAAAAACGTGCTCGTGCACGATTCTCCCATAGGAAACAATGGGGCTGTTTGAGCTGTAAAAAAACCTAACACCTGCAAAAAAGCAGCGTTCAGCTCCTAACGCAGCCCCATTGTTTCCTATGGGGAAACACTTCCTACGTCTGCACCTAACACTCTAACATGTACCCCGAGTCTAAACACCCCTAACCTTACACTTATTAACCCCTAATCTGCCGCCCCCGCTATCGCTGACCCCTGCATATTTTTTTTAACCCCTAATCTGCCGCTCCGTAAACCGCCGCAACCTACGTTATCCCTATGTACCCCTAATCTGCTACCCCTAACACCGCCGACCCCTATATTATATTTATTAACCCCTAACCTGCCCCCCACAACGTCGCCGACACCTGCCTACACTTATTAACCCCTAATCTGCCGAGCGGACCTGAGCGCTACTATAATAAAGTTATTAACCCCTAATCCGCCTCACTAACCCTATCATAAATAGTATTAACCCCTAATCTGCCCTCCCTAACATCGCCGACACCTAACTTCAATTATTAACCCCTAATCTTCCGATCGGAGCTCACCGCTATTCTAATAAATGGATTAACCCCTAAAGCTAAGTCTAACCCTAACACTAACACCCCCCTAAGTTAAATATAATATTTATCTAACGAAATTAATTAACTCTTATTAAATAACTTATTCCTATTTAAAGCTAAATACTTACCTGTAAAATAAATCCTAATATAGCTACAATATAAATTATAATTATATTATAGCTATTTTAGGATTAATATTTATTTTACAGGCAACTTTGTAATTATTTTAACCAGGTACAATAGCTATTAAATAGTTAAGAACCATTTAATAGTTACCTAGTTAAAATAATAACAAATTTACCTGTAAAATAAATCCTAACCTAAGTTATAATTAAACCTAACACTACCCTATCAATAAAATAATTAAATAAACTACCTACAATTACCTACAATTAACCTAACACTACACTATCAATAAATTAATTAAACACAATTCCTACAAATAAATACAATTAAATAAACTAGCTAAAGTACAAAAAATAAAAAAGAACTAAGTTACAGAAAATAAAAAAATATTTACAAACATAAGAAAAATATTACAACAATTTTAAACTAATTACACCTACTCTAAGCCCCCTAATAAAATAACAAAGCCCCCCAAAATAAAAAATTCCCTACCCTATTCTAAATTAAAAAAGTTACAAGCTCTTTTACCTTACCAGCCCTGAACAGGGCCCTTTGCGGGGCATGTCCCAAGAATTTCAGATCTTTTGCCTGTAAAAAAAAACATACAATACCCCCCCCCCCAACATTACAACCCACCACCCACATACCCCTAATCTAACCCAAACCCCCCTTAAATAAACCTAACACTAATCCCCTGAAGATCTTCCTACCTTGTCTTCACCATCCAGGTATCACCGATCCGTCCTGGCTCCAAGATCTTCATCCAACCCAAGCGGGGGTTGGCGATCCATAATCCGGTCCAGAAGAGGCTCAAAAGTCTTCCTCCTATCCGGCAAGAAGAGGACATCCGGACCGGCAAACATCTTCTCCAAGCGGCATCTTCGATCTTCTTCCATCCGGAGCGAAGCGGCAGGATCCTGAAGACCTCCAGCGCGGAACATCCATCCGGACCGACGACTGAACGACGAATGACTGTTCCTTTAAGGGACGTCATCCAAGATGGCGTCCCTCGAATTCCGATTGGCTGATAGGATTCTATCAGCCAATCGGAATTAAGGTAGGAATTTTCTGATTGGCTGATGGAATCAGCCAATCAGAATCAAGTTCAATCCGATTGGCTGATCCAATCAGCCAATCAGATTGAGCTCGCATTCTATTGGCTGTTCCGATCAGCCAATAGAATGCGAGCTCAATCTGATTGGCTGATTGGATCGGCCAATCGGATTGAACTAGATTCTGATTGGCTGATTCCATCAGCCAATCAGAAAATTCCTACCTTAATTCCGATTGGCTGATAGAATCCTATCAGCCAATCGGAATTCGAGGGACGCCATCTTGGATGACGTCCCTTAAAGGAACAGTCATTCGTCGTTCAGTCGTCGGTCCGGATGGATGTTCCGCGCTGGAGGTCTTCAGGATCCTGCCGCTTCGCTCCGGATGGAAGAAGATCGAAGATGCCGCTTGGAGAAGATGTTTGCCGGTCCGGATGTCCTCTTCTTGCCGGATAGGAGGAAGACTTTGGAGCCTCTTCTGGACCGGATTATGGATCGCCAACCCCCGCTTGGGTTGGATGAAGATCTTGGAGCCAGGACGGATCGGTGATACCTGGATGGTGAAGACAAGGTAGGAAGATCTTCAGGGGATTAGTGTTAGGTTTATTTAAGGGGGGTTTGGGTTAGATTAGGGGTATGTGGGTGGTGGGTTGTAATGTTGGGGGGGGGTATTGTATGTTTTTTTTTACAGGCAAAAGAGCTGAAATTCTTGGGGCATGCCCCGCAAAGGGCCCTGTTCAGGGCTGGTAAGGTAAAAGAGCTTGTAACTTTTTTAATTTAGAATAGGGTAGGGAATTTTTTATTTTGGGGGGCTTTGTTATTTTATTAGGGGGCTTAGAGTAGGTGTAATTAGTTTAAAATTGTTGTAATATTTTTCTTATGTTTGTAAATATTTTTTTATTTTCTGTAACTTAGTTCTTTTTTATTTTTTGTACTTTAGCTAGTTTATTTAATTGTATTTATTTGTAGGAATTGTGTTTAATTAATTTATTGATAGTGTAGTGTTAGGTTAATTGTAGGTAATTGTAGGTAGTTTATTTAATTATTTTATTGATAGGGTAGTGTTAGGTTTAATTATAACTTAGGTTAGGATTTATTTTACAGGTAAATTTGTTATTATTTTAACTAGGTAACTATTAAATAGTTCTTAACTATTTAATAGCTATTGTACCTGGTTAAAATAATTACAAAGTTGCCTGTAAAATAAATATTAATCCTAAAATAGCTATAATATAATTATAATTTATATTGTAGCTATATTAGGATTTATTTTACAGGTAAGTATTTAGCTTTAAATACTAATAATTTATTTAATAAGAGTTAATTTATTTCGTTAGATGTAAATTATATTTAACTTAGGGGGGTGTTAGTGTTAGGGTTAGACTTAGCTTTAGGGGTTAATCCATTTATTAGAATAGCGGTGAGCTCCGGTCGGCAGATTAGGGGTTAATAATTGAAGTTAGGTGTCGGCGATGTTAGGGAGGGCAGATTAGGGGTTAATACTATTTATGATAGGGTTAGTGAGGCGGGTTAGGGGTTAATAACTTTATTATAGTAGCGCTCAGGTCCGCTCGGCAGATTAGGAGTTAATAAGTGTAGGCAGGTGTCGGCGACGTTGTGGGGGGCAGATTAGGGGTTAATAAATATAATATAGGGGTCGGCGGTGTTAGGGGTAGCAGATTAGGGGTACATAGGGATAACGTAGGTGGCGGCGCTTTGCGGTCGGAAGATTAGGGGTTAATTATTTTAAGTAGCTGGCGGCGACGTTGTGGGGGGCAGGTTAGGGGTTAATAAATATAATACAGGGGTCGGCGGGGTTAGGGGCAGCAGATTAGGGGTACATAAATATAACGTAGGTGGCGGTCGGCAGATTAGGGGTTAAAAATTTTAATCGAGTGTCGGCGATGTGGGGGGGCCTCGGTTTAGGGGTACATAGGTAGTTTATGGGTGTTAGTGTACTTTAGGGTACAGTAGTTAAGAGCTTTATGAACCGGCGTTAGCCAGAAAGCTCTTAACTCCTGCTATTTTCAGGCGGCTGGAATTTTGTCGTTAGAGCTCTAACGCTCACTTCAGAAACGACTCTAAATACCAGCGTTAGAAAGATCCCATTGAAAAGATAGGCTACGCAAATGGCGTAGGGGGATCTGCGGTATGGAAAAGTCGCGGCTGAAAAGTGAGCATTAGACCCTTTAATCACTGACTCCAAATACCAGCGGGCGGCCAAAACCAGCGTTAGGAGCCTCTAACGCTGGTTTTGACGGCTACCGCCGAACTCCAAATCTAGGCCTAAGATTTTCTCGCATATG
This sequence comes from Bombina bombina, assembly GCF_027579735.1. Lineage (NCBI taxonomy): Eukaryota > Metazoa > Chordata > Amphibia > Anura > Bombinatoridae > Bombina > Bombina bombina. The sequence goes on from NC_069504.1 coordinate 803,803,670, forward strand.
CTTCTTCACATTTATTTCCCCCACCTTTTTGATTCTAATGATACTATTCCCGAATAATTGTACTGTCTTTGTTGCTGGTCCAAGAGTGGCCGTCTTTTGACAGGGGAATTTGTTTCAACTCTATTTAAAATAAGAGGTTAGCCACTGATTGTTTAGGTTTTCTATTATGATTCATACGTATGTCTGATGTTACTGACAATACTGTCTATGTTTTGACAATTGTATATGTCCATAACTGGAATATAACCTTGTTGTTCTTTATTACGTTTGAAACCTCAATAAAAATACAATTAAAAAAAAATGTAATGGAACCCTAATTGATGTCATTGCTAACACCTGTATTTGTCCTACTATTTCATGTCAAAATGACTGCTGTTAAAAAAAGGTCTATTACACCAGGTTTGTGCAAGACATGCTTGAGCATTACATACACATGTGGTATGAGTTTAATTCATTGGAAGCTTGCTAATAAGACCAACTTTCAATCACATCATTCAATTTAAAATGCCAAAGATCACAGAATTTAACAGACATAAAATCATACTGTTGCATCAGGGAAAAGGCAAAGGGAAATCAGCAAACAAACTGGATACTCAAAATGTGGTATTCAAACTGTTATAAAGAATCAGGAGAGGTCAAGGACAAAAAAAGTACTGGGAGGCCAAGAAAACTTTCAAAATCTGATGATAAGTTTCTCAGAGTTTCTTCTTTAATAGACCGAAAGAAATCCAGCAAGGACCTGGCTCAGCATCTAGCAGCTTCATCGGGATGCCAAGTTGACCTTTCTACAGTCCGAAGAAGCTTGATCTGGAATGGTCTTTGTGAACGAGTAGCTACCAAGAAACCACTTTTTCGGAAGGAGAACAGGATGAAAAGGCTAAGATATGCTAAAATCTACAAAGATTGGAAAGAAGATCAGTGAAAAAGAGTATTATAGAGTGACGAATGCAAGTTTGACATTTCTTGGTCCAATTGACAATATGTGAGAAGAAGAGTTGGAGAGAGATGGAAGAATGAGTGCTTGTAGCCTTTAGTGAAACATGGTAGAGGTTCTGTTCTGGTTTGGGGCTGCATTTCCGAATTGTTGGGATCATGAATGCTGAAAAGTACAACGGGTTTTAATTAATCATGCCATTCCTTGATTGGTAATTGTTTTATTTTTCTGCATGATAACAATCCCAAGCACACTGCTAATGCAGTGAAATCATATCTGGAGATAAAACACTGACAGTCATGGACGTGCCTCCACAAAGTCCAGACCTGTATATTATAGAGGCATTATGGGATCACCTGGACAGAGAAAGAAATAAAAGACAACCTAAATCTAAAGAAGAACTTTAGGAAGTGCTGAAAGAAGTCAGGTATAATATACCAGAAGAAATCTTCAGGACTGGTCCCCACCTGGGTAGCACTTGCTGATTGGTGTCTAAATGTAGCTACCAATCGGCAAGCGCTAACCAGGTGCTGAACCAAAAATGGGCTGGCTCCTAACTTACAGTCTTGTTTTTTTCAATTAAAGATACCAATAGAATTATTATTTTTTTATAATAGTAGTAAATTAGAAAGTTGCTTAAAATTGCATACTCTATCTGAATCATAAAAGTTTAGTTTTGACCAGACTATTCCTTTAAAAGGGTTGTTTTCATTTTCAAATGACTAAAACAAAATATTACACAGGGTATGAAACTTTTAATAGCCTGCATTTTTATTCATTTTTATTTCATTTTATTTCTTTTCATGTGCAGTGATACTTGTGATGCAGCTTATAAATACCCACTACACTTTTGTGGTTTCAGATATCATAAATGACATCTAGTTGCAGCAGTTGAGCCTGCGCTTTCGTTGGTCATAGACTGTATATTTTAGAGGTGATTCTGTTACATTACTGTTGTATTGCTAGGTTGTAGATTGTCAGGTATCCAGTATTCTGTCCAGAAAAAACATCACAAAAATACTGGACACTTAAAGGGAAAGGTAAAAAATGGAATGTGCATGGGTGTATTTCAATTTAAAATAGAAGCATTTTTGTAATTTACTTCCATTAGCAAAAATGCTTCTAGTAAAAGTACTTTTTTTCTGCAGCATATGCAAATATTCTGTGATGGCCTGTGCACCAGTATTCCTGAGAAGGTGTGGTGTATGGATAGGAATACAGGTGAATGGGCCCTCACAGGATATGTGCGTAATAACTTTTGATAGAAAAATTTTGCTAATGGAAGCATATTGCAAAAATGCTTATATTTCAAACTGAAATGAACCTGTGCACATTTCATTTTTGACCTTTCTATCCCTATGTGCAGTTTTGTGTTAGAGGGGTATGGCTGCACTTCACTGACGAGGTCCAAAGGAAGCCAAAACGATTGTCTGGGGTTGCCATTTATCTTGTTCAGAGGAGAATTGCCTGGTATTTCAGGGCTGGACTGACCTTGTTAGGAGGGATCAGACTGATATACTTTAAGAACGTTTTCCTCTGTGAAAAGCACAATTGGGCTAAAAGAAGCTACTTCCAAGTGGTAACCGTGCCATAGAACAAGCCACTGAGCTGTTGTTCATTCCTGGCAGACTGCTTCTCATTCTGTATAAAAATAAAATGCAGTTAGCTAAATGTAAAAGGCCAAAGAGAGAGAACAGCACTCCATGAGATAGAACAGAAGCTGGAATAACTTCCATGAATGTTCATTTTTATTGAATTCCTCAGGGTGCCAGTTCTTTTTGCACACTACGCCCCTTCACAGAGAAAAAAATATCCTGAAGCATATCAGTCTGACCCTGCCCAATGACAGTCCAGCGCCGAAATACCAGGCAATTCTTCTCTGAACAAGGGAAGCAACAACCCCAGACGATCGTTTCGGCCTTCTATGGGCCTCGTCAGTGAGGTGCAGTTGTATCTCTCTAAGGGCAAGTGTGCATGGAGTCCACGTCTGGTTTCCCCATTACTCTTAGGGTGACCCAAGAATAATTTGCATAAAAAGTCAAAGAGAGAGAACAGCACTCCATGAGATAGAACAGAAGCTGGAATAACTTCCATGAATGTTCATTTTTATTGAATTCCTCAGGGTGCCAGTTCTTTTTGCACACTACGCCCCTTCACAGAGAAAAAAATATCCTGAAGCATATCAGTCTGACCCTGCCCAATGACAGTCCAGCGCCGAAATACCAGGCAATTCTTCTCTGAACAAGGGAAGCAACAACCCCAGACGATCGTTTCGGCCTTCTATGGGCCTCGTCAGTGAGGTGCAGTTGTATCTCTCTAAGGGCAAGTGTGCATGGAGTCCACGTCTGGTTTCCCCATTACTCTTAGGGTGACCCAAGAATAATTTGCATAAAAAGTCAAAGAGAGAGAACAGCACTCCATGAGATAGAACAGAAGCTGGAATAACTTCCATGAATGTTCATTTTTATTGAATTCCTCAGGGTGCCAGTTCTTTTTGCACACTACGCCCCTTCACAGAGAAAAAAATATCCTGAAGCATATCAGTCTGACCCTGCCCAATGACAGTCCAGCGCCGAAATACCAGGCAATTCTTCTCTGAACAAGGGAAGCAACAACCCCAGACGATCGTTTCGGCCTTCTATGGGCCTCGTCAGTGAGGTGCAGTTGTATCTCTCTAAGGGCAAGTGTGCATGGAGTCCACGTCTGGTTTCCCCATTACTCTTAGGGTGACCCAAGAATAATTTGCATAAAAAGTCAAAGAGAGAGAACAGCACTCCATGAGATAGAACAGAAGCTGGCATACTCCCAGTATGGTTACTAGCAATAGAAAACAAGCAGCCAATTGGTTAAAGAAAAAAGGCACTTTCAAGTGTGGAGCAAGGTTTTGCATTACTTGTGGTGTCATTAAACAAATTAATAGCTTCTCCAGCTCTGTAACCAGGGAAAACTTCATGGTCAATTTTTATGCCAACTGCAGAAGTGAATTCACTGTTTACCTACTTGAATGTAATCTTTGCTCCCTTCAATACGTCGGACAAACGACGAGGGAACTTAGATCTAGGGTTAGGGAACACATTAATGACACCAAGAATTATAACAAGGATTCCGCTGTGGCGAGACACTTTAATCAAATACACTTCACCCATGAGGCACTGTTAACTGTTATGGTGATAGACAAAATAGAAGCTCCAATTAGAGGGGGGAATAAATGTAAATTATTACAGAAACGTGAGTTATACTGGATACATAAACTCAAAACTGTAACTCCCTCAGGTTTAAATAGAGAGTGGGATATGTCTTATTACTTTGAATAAGTGACTTTTTCTCATTTCTGTTTCTGTTTTGGTCTTATCTATTTTTGATATACAATGTTTCATGTTAGGAGCATACAATACTTACTTTAAATGAATGGTACCGTCATGTTTAATGTTTTGGGGTACCATCAAGGAGGTACTGTTATATATATCTGTATACTCTTGTATCCAATCAGAAATAGATAATGATAGGCTTTTAATTTATTAATAATAATCCATTGATTATTTATTTTCCTTTATTATCCATTTATTCAAATGTATATACTTAAAGCACCATAGTTAATACACATACTATAGCAAGCTCTATTGTGCATTTACTCTATTACATCATCACCATTTATGTTGCTCTAAAAGAACCTTAGGCTTAAATCAGAGTAGTAGTAGTATTATTGCTATTAGACATAATATACTAGCATTATTTAAGGTAATTAATTTATGTATTTACTTATTAATTGTTGCATTACATTATGGGGTGATTCATATGATGTCCTTTTTCACTTCCACATTTGGCCCCAATATTTGTCTCCCCGTGTTTCCCCTTTAGTGCATAGGTTTCCCAAGTACTGTCTTTTTAAATTGTACTTAGCATTCTATTGGATATGGCCCCTTTAAAAGGAAGGGGCCATACCTTGAACACCTGTCCTATGATTAAGTGCCGTGTTGGGCACGAAACATGTTAGGATGTTCTGTCTGCCTAGCCTGCTTGTACCTTGTTTTTAAACCGAATTAATAAATTTTGGATTTTTATACTACAACCGCCAGTGCAGCTGATTACATTTTTTTCCTTTGCTATTATTGCGGCGGAACCGGCCGCATTTTCGGCTTGCACCCCCTGTGGCTTCACACCAATTACATTCCCCCTGTGACTTCCGGTGGCGTCTACAGCCAGCAACGGACTGGAGCGGCAGTTGTCTATGGATGTTGTACAGATAAACCTGACCCCATATTTGCACAGGACGGCTGCAAAAGTGCATATTCTCTATGGCTTACAAAACAAACCAAGTAGGATGGAGGATTCACATTTACAGAAAAGCAGCTCCTCTATTAATTGCAAGGTGCCCCACTCTTGCTTTTGCCCTAGGACTAAGGTTGCCACCTCAACCATGTTTTCCTGGAGTGGACACACATGAGTTACACATGTTGTAGGGTGTGCAGAGGGGAACATGAATAGCGCTGGCCAGGGCCACTATTTGTGTGCAGTCCAGAGGCGCAATACACATTTCCCGTAACTCATAAGTGTCCAGGAAAACATGGCTGAGGTGGCAACCCTACCTGGCACCCAGGGAAGTCTAGTTACACCTCTGACTACAAAACTCTTCCTTTATGGGCTAAATCATTCCTGCTTCTCTCCCTTTCTTTCTATAGGATCTCATAAGCACATCTGAGCTTGGGTGTGGTTCTTTAACCATTGCATCGACAATTGCGTGATTTCATTTTTAAAGCAATGTTGTTAACCAATTGCCCCAGGAATGCAGGGGTTAAACTCTATTTTAATTAGAGCAGCAGAAATGATTCAGCCCATAAAGTATTGTAGTGTTGAAACCAGTCAGCTTTGGGACACCTTGTAAGCTGGTGATTGGCTAAGCAGAGTATGGCCATATTGTAAGACATAAGTTCCCAATTTTAATATAAAAGGTGATTTTTGGAGGTAATTTTGAAGCATTTAAAATGTTTTTGTCTGTGTTTACAAGTGATGTGCACCAATACCTCCTGTTTTGTATAACTATTTGGTCTCATTGTTAGCACTTCCTGAGATGTATTTAAATTCTACTTTTGTTTAAAGTGTGCCAACCAAAAATTGTGTATTAGTGTATGTATGCATGTAAATAATCCCAAGTCACATAAGGCAAGCACCCACTGGCGACCGGGTCTGCTCTATAATTGGACCAGATGTATAATATGTTTTTTAAAGAGAAATTAATCCTTAATGATGCACATCTGCATGTTTTTGTATGAGTTTTTAATCTGCTGAACTTTAATTTCTGAGACAACTGGCTCTGGTTGAGTTTAGACTGTAGTGTGTGCAGAGCGTTGAGGGGCGTCATTTTATTCTTAGACTCAGGCAGCACAATGTCTTGAGCCGGCCCTGCTCACTGGATTTCAGACGAGGAAGGGGAGCCATCCCCAATACGTCACAATATGCAATAAAGCTTGTGAAGTTTTGGAATCCATCGAGTGCTTGACTTATGTGGACTGTGTGTGTGTGTATGTGTGTATATATATATATATATATATATATGTGTATGTGTGTATATATATATATATATTTATATATATATATACACACAGTGTATATATATATATATATATATATACACACCGTGTGTATATATATATATATATATATATATATACAGTATATACATATACTGTGTGTATATATATATATATATATATATATATATATATATATATATATATATAGCACGTTTATTTTAAGACACATGCACACTATTGAACCTACCTCTTTATGCTCTTATGCAAAGTTTTACTTTGAGAAAGTGATAGCTTTGTTTTTGTTTGATAATGGAATGTGAAGTAATTATATGGCAACAATGCATTGTTTTAGTTTTCACTCAAACATGAAGGTACAGGGACATTTCTGTGTGTGTGTGTTTTTGTTTTTTTAAATATTGGTAAATAAAAGGTTGTTGGTAAACCAGGATAGTTATACCAGGATGTGAATAATTTGTACATCATAAAACCACCCTTAAAGGGACAGTCTAGTCTAAATTAAAATTTTGTAATTCCAACAGGGCATGCAATTTTAAATAATTTTCCAATTTACATTTATCATTAAATGTGCTGTATTTATGAGTCAGCACTATTTGGCTAAAATGCATCTCTGTCAAAAGAACTGAGATAAGGGGGCAGTCTGCAGAAGCTTAGAAACAAGGTAATCACAGAGGTAAAAAGTATATGAATATAACGGTATTGGTTATGCAAATCTGTGGACTGGGTAATTAAGGGATTATTTATCTTTGTAAAAAATAACAATTCTGGAGTAGACCAAGAACAAATGATTTTATTACTTACATACTGAAGTATTAAATAGCAGTGCAAGGGGGGAACAAACTGCAAATAGTAGCTCAAGTTAAATGAGGCTCCCTTCAAAATATTGTTAATGATAAGAACGTCTTGTTTAGCTTAATTCATTAACACCAAGGCTGCATTATTGAGTAAAATAATATTGTGATAGCTGCTTATCCTATAGTTCTCCTATATCAAGGTAAATAACTAAATTACTGGTGTTTGTATACAGATATCATGGTGATTTTACATAAACATACGTTTAGCCTTGTGACTGTGCCAGGCTCCAGCTTTGGTAGCACTTCTCATATAAGTTCCCAGGGGTCTATTTCTTCTCCAGTGTTTCCCCCTCCAAATGATGATGAGCTGGTTAATTCTGGATAATTGAAATAGCTAATGATGTCCCTGGTGCTTTTTTTCTGTCGGAGCATTCAGAGGGTAATTGGGATTATTTATTTGCGTAGCTCAGAATCCTAGGAGCATCTGTTCAAAAGTGGGAAGATCTCTTAACTACTGTGAGAAAATAGCATGGTATAACTACCCATTTGTGCTATAGTGTCTAGGGTGAAAGACCATCTGTGTGTGTGTCTTAATTATGTCTGTCTGGATCTCCCTCTCTGGGCTTGATGCTCTAAAATTCACTGGCATGAAGAGAAATATCATGCCAACTCCACGGATGGGTAGCCCTCACTCCTTTTTCTAAAAAGGAAATCTCCAGGAAGTGGTAAGCGGTATCCATAGAAAGTAATAAAGCTCTCTGCAATGGAGGATCTTGCAGGGGAGAATGAATTTGACAGGGTGCACCTGGCACTGAGAGCAACATATTTTTTTAAGCAAACAAAAATCATATTGCACTGATTTTACTTTAATTTACCCTTGCTTCTAGTCAGTGGCATCACCAGGGGGGGCCTAGCTGCCCCCCAACTGCTCAGGCCTCATTTGCCCACCACCACTTTACCCAGCTTACGCAAATCTCTGTCTGACCCACCATGGAACGCCCTGTCCAACCCCTCTCCCATGGACAACTTGCGGCTGTTGTGGCCCCTCCCACAGAAAAACTGGTGGTCCTCCAGCAAGTGCTCCCCCATAAGAAAATCATGCAGATGCAACTGCTTCTAGTTTTGCATATATCATTTCCTGCCAGTATATTCAGTGCATTAAAGTATTAAGGTTATTCCCCACCTCCCTCTAGTTATGGGTGCCTCTATTTTGAAATCTACCTTTCACTACATTCCAGTGTGATGTGTTTGCACATGTGTAGCATCTCTCCTTCAGATACCTGCAGTGTAAACTAGGTTTAAAAATGGCTGCACCCATAATAAGAGGGAGGGGCATGAAATATATTCACTTCACTCTTGCAAGATACGAGACCTGCAAAGTGTAACATGCATGAGAATACATTGAGACTTGTGAGAAAACTTAAAGGTACATGAAACCCAAATTATTTATTTCATCATTCAGATTTTAAACAACTTTCTAGTTTACTTTTATTATCAAATTTTCGTCTTTCTTTTAGTATCTTTTGTTGAAAATCAAAGCTGTAAGCTTGGGAGTGTGCATGTGTCTGGAGCACTAAATGGCAGCAGTTTTGCAAGAATGTTATCCATTTGTAAGAACACTAGATGGCAGCACTATTTACTGCCATATAATGATCCAAACACCTACCTAGGTATCTCTTAAATATCATGGGAACAAAGCAAATTAGATAAGAGAAGTAAATTGGAAACATTTTTTTCAAATTGTATGCTCTGACCAATTCACAAAAGACAATTTTTGGGTTTTATTTCACTTTAATACATACCCAAGGAATGTCCCCATTCAGCCCACTTGTCAAGGCTGAGACATTGTTTAACCCTTTAAGGACCGGGCATTTCAGACTAAAACTTACCAAAAAGACCAGAGCATTTTTAGGATTTTTGCCATCACTACATTTAAACAGAAATAGAGCCTTGTTTTTTTCTATTTACCTATCAAAACTATATATATATATATATATATATATATATATATATATATATATATATATATATATTGATCTATCCCTATTTTGGTATATTTCTTGCCACCGTTTTACCGACCGTTTTAATTTATCACTGAAATTATTTACAAACAGCTTGTGCAATCATGGCACAAATGGTTGTAAATGCTTTTCTGGAATCCCCTTTTTTTCAGAAATAGCAGACATATATGGATTTGCTATTGCTTTTTAGTATTAGAAGGCCGCTAATTGCAGCTGTGCACCACACTTTTATTATTCAAAGACAAAAACAAAAACTGCACTAAGGTATAGAGCTAAAACATAAAAATGTATCAATTTCACATTACAATGTAGAAACATGCAGAGATGCAAGGATTGTTTTTGGCTTTGGATGTCGTTTGCAGATTGATCCAGTCCGCATTTCTGATGCACCGTGGGATTTTCTGGGATATGCAGTAAAACCAAGCGGTCCAGTTGAACTCTGCAACACACCAGTCAAGTAGCGGCACTACTGGATGACTTTTATTATTGCCAGCAGTGAAGGGGTTAATCAGGTAGCTTGTAAGGTTAATTGTAGCTTTAGTGTAGAGATTACCCTCCCACTTGACACTTCTCACCCTCTGATCCCTCTCAAACAGCTCTCTTCCCTTCCCCACCCCCGAATGGTCACTCCCATCTTTAAGGGACAGTATACTATTAAATTGTTTTTCCCTTAATGTGCTCCCAATTACTTTTTTTACCAGCTGCAGAGTATAAAATGTATGAGATTTGCTATTTTAAGGTTTATTAGTGTATATGAATTAGCTGATTTTGTGTTTTGAAGCCACAACCTAATAAAATGGGTTGAGCTTGTAGGTATAATCATATCTCATTACTTTATCACATTGTGTACATATACATGCTTCTTTATCTTATATCTGTCCATAAACCAATTACCAATACTTGGAGAGAACAATGGAAAATTAACATTTTATTACACTATCTCTTCTATACCCCACTGGGAGTGTAATTTCTTCTACTGGCTGTGTAAACACAGCATGGCCTCATGGCCAACAACTTTCAGGATGGGTGGGGATACCACAGGCTAAATAAACTATTTCAAATGCCAATATAAGGTTAATGGAAATACTTGTAAACAATTAAATACATTCCAGCAGGTACTCCAGCAGGTCCCACCTCCTCCTCCTTCCCTCCCAAAAAAGCTCTCTAACCCTCCCCCTTCTAACTAATTCACACCATTTTAGGTACTGAAAGCTGTCTGCCAGTACCCAGTTTTCTATAATTTTCAACATGCAAAATTATTAGTTTTAAGTAACAAAATAAATGTTAACAAAATGGTGATAGGCTCCTATTAACCTCCTGTGTTCCTCCCCAAGACAAACTGTATTACTTTAGAGACCATCCTGGAGTCATTTGACGATCATCACAGTACTTTAGAAGTCATTTACACTTCATCAGACATAATCAGGCTTGTAAAGTCATCAGCTAAGGTAATAATTCTGGGTGATTTCTTCCGAATGATTAGCATATTACCTTACTGATTACTTCACAAGCACAAACAGTCAATGAATGACTCTAGAATCATCTCATTTAAATATTTTGGACATTCTTCAAGATGGCTTCTGATGACTAGTCTAGAGTCATCAATTACTTCAGAATGACTCAGGGAAGCTCATCCTTTTTGACTAGGGTCATACTCGGCCACAGGGGTCTATTTTGGCCTAGGCAAACAAGGCACTTGCCTAGGGCAGCAGATTGGAGGGGGGCAGCAATTTTTTGTGGCTATATTTATATGAAGCTGAAAGTTATTTTAGACATATTGTACAGGTATATAATGTGAGATTTTGCCTAAGGAGCTTACATTCTAGGGGTGTTTAATAAGAGTGCCCATGGAGCTTACAGTTTAGAGGTTACTCTGAACCTTTCATTTATTTACCTAGTTATTGCCTTTAGTTCTGTTGGCTTTAAGCACTTAGTACTGTGTTTGGGGCAGTATTGTTTCAATAAATCTGTTTTGGTTATTTTTATATACAGTATATTGCAGCAATAGATAGATATGTGTGTCAGTGTATGTCGGTTTATATCTGTGCATGTGACTGTGTGTATGTGTATAACTCTGTGTGTGTATGTATCTGTGACTATGTATGTGCGTGTATGTGTGTTTGTGTGTGGCTGTGTATACATGTATGCAAGTGTTTTTCCAGCCTTCAACACTTACTTTTGAAATTGCATGGAAAATAAAAAATTACATTACTCCCTGAGCAAAAAATATTATGGCCAAAAAAGGTCTAAACCCTTATTTTTGAAAGGGGGGGGGGGTTGCATCAGACTTTTGATTGCCTAGGGCAGCACAAAACCTAAATATGCCACTGCTCAGCCACAATTGTTCGGAGGTATTGCATGCTGCTAGCTCACAGTAAATTTGATAGTAGAATTAAATTGGAAAGTTGGTAAACATTGTATGGTCTGTCAGGATCATGAAAGAAAATTTTTGTATTTCTTTTAATCCGGAAAAACTTTTTTTTTCTCTTCCACTGCATAAAGTGAACATTTTAAAAAAAAAAAAATGTATTTTTCAGTTTCTATTTATTTTAATTTTTTAAAAAAGGATTTGCACTACGTTGGGAAGACCCAGGGCTTGATCAGAAAAAGAATGGCCAACCATCGAATGGCTATAAGGCAGGCCATAAAGAAAGGAGAATCCGACCAACCGGTGGCACGCCACTGGTTGGTGGCCAAACATCCTGTATCTTCAATCAAAGTGATTCTCATTGATCATATCCCTAAACTATCATGAGGTGGAGACTGAACTCTGTGCCTGATTTTGGTGCATTAACATAATATATTCTTGTAATGTGTCACTCTTGGGATGGGGCACTGGATGGTTGTGGATGGGGACTGACTGGGGGTGTTCCTCTCGCCTTTGGATGAGGGATACACCACCAGCCATTGTCTATTGTAGGTGTGGGTGATGACGCGGATTATAGATAATTTGCGCTATCACCATGGTACCCCCTAGACCAGTTTTAAGTTCCCCACCCTTATAGGTGACTCTAACACATGACAGTGAAATGGTATTACAAGGTATGCACCGTTACCAATAAAATTGCTATAATGATGGGTGTTAATGTGACATATTGATTACTATCTGTAACAAAGAATGATGTATATATATAGACATGCACTAAACCCCCTCTTGTAAAAATAATTATATACGTGGATTAAGAGATGTAACCCTGCTGCCGATCCTCTGAGCATTAACTTACTGTTGTATTATCTGTTTTTTGACATGTAAAAATAGTTGACTACGTAATGTTTGTTGGTATATTTTTACTGGCTGTTCTAATTGTCGTCTGACATCTCTATGGTTTAGGCTTACTTGTCATGTAAACATTGACACCGCATTGCACGTGTGATATTGTAAATATTTGTCATGGAAGTGACGTCACGATGGTAGAATTCCGGCGCAACTGGAACCGGAAGTGACGCAACTTCTGGCATAAGTATAAGTAAACACGTATAGTGAAGCACTGCACACACTAAGCGTCATATAAGAAATATATGGAATGAGGTACATTGTAAACTGTGCTTTAACATACAATGTAAAACTAGGTTTATTATTGGTGAGTTGTTTTAATACCCGGGGCCACTGTAGACACTAGTGATCCCCTTTTTTGTTCACAATTGTTGTACGTATAAAGATTGTTATTATAACCCGGAAGTGGATGTTGTAAACTTCCAGGGTCACATTAACCTAAACCGGAAATTATGTTAGTTTGCTGCATTTTTTGACAGGAAGAAGGAGGTACCTTTTTGTGTTTCACTCTATTTAAGCACGGGTTGTGGGTGTTATTTGTGTTTTGAAGAAGGGGAGTTTTGTTCCCCGAAACGTCAATAAATTTGACTAATTGTTTGAAAGAAAACCTGGTTTGCCTCTGATTTGGTTGAAGCTTGCTGTATGTACACAGAGGGACCGGGTGGTTGACCCCAAGAGGGCGGATTCACATCTTGGATTGTTTAATATTTGTATTTGTGAAGAGCCCCCAGTACTTGGCTACATAAGGACCTCTCCTTCCATCTGCTTCTGGGTATCCTTGTGATTCCCGGATTTGAGGTTTACTTACCGAGGATCTGGCAGCATACGAGGTTGGAGTTTTTGTTTTCTCTATCTCAAGAGGGACTGTGCGGATCCAGATAGAATATGTTAGATGAAACAACACATACCGAGGATACAGCTGTTCAAGTAAGACAAGCCCAAACAGGCATCGTATCATTCTCAAGTGAGGACGCAGCCAGGATTCTGTTTGCACCTATTTTATGAACAGTAAGTGAGACCCCTACAAATTTATATTTCTCTCTACTAAAATTAGGAAAAAGGGAAGTTGATCTTTCCCTACATGGTAGCTATTTATCTGAATATTTTCGTCTGAACAAGATACCTAGAGGGTTTAGAATATGGAATATGCCTACATTTGGTAGAGATAACCGAGACTTTAAACGTAAATGGTGCAATATCCTCAATAAGTGTTCGCTAGACTTGGTACTTTTGGTCACTGAAGAAGTGACATCACTATTACAGACGGTAAAAAGTTCAATTAAATCTTTTGAAGAAGTGCACAAGCGTACACTTGTTGAGGATACTAGAGAAGATTGGCTCCATAAGCTGGGGGTGCAAATAGATACATACAGAAACGAACTGATAGTATTCAAAAACAGAAAGCTTGACACTGTTAAAACCAACTACGAAAAGGGTAGGGTATATAGGTGGCTCACCAACTCTAGTGAAGGATGACCATAGAGAAGACAAAAACCCAGATGGGTCACTTTTGAGACAATTGACTCGAGTATGGCTAACTCATCCGACACAGACAGGGAGATCACTGGGGGGGTGTCAGGGTATCTTTGAATAACATGAAGTGGACTACAGATGTACCACATGAATTGATGTTTCATTTTGGTTAATATAAAATTTGACATAAATTATGTGGGGTATAGCCATAACAGCCCAAAACCCCCTTTTCCTGATTACAATACATCCAAATGAGAACAAAGGAATAAACATTTGGTTCAATTAGAAAAAGGCAAGTTATTTCAAAGAAGATGGTCATCTATATGGCTGTGTATTGCAAATCTTAGATCAGACACAAGAAGCCCTTTTGACGTTTTCTCACCATTTCTTTCTGATCTGAGAGAAGCATATTCCAAGAGACATGATGTCTGAGGACTCTTTTAAAGCTTAAACAGATTCAGAGAGAGAACCAGTTTTTAGCTGAAGAAATGACTCATATATCCTAAGTGTGAATTGTCCTCTGCGGAGTTTCCCATATGCAGATTCCAAGAAAATTGGCATTTCAAGTCTCTGTATGACATGGGAAAAATAAATTTTACAAAAGAATTGTGCCAATTTTTCATGTAAGTTTAAGATGGTCAAATGAACATGTATATTCAGACATATATTAAATATGAACATACAAATATGGGAGATTGTCTATGCCTAAGAAGGTTAATATTGGAAGCTGAAAACCTAAGAATCCAGATTTCAACATGTCTTAACCTATGTATTTTTGAAAACATAGAAGTCTTAAGGATCCGAAGTTTGGACAAATCATATATATAGTTTTCAAACATTAAATATGTGCCTCAGACTATTAAATAATAGATACGAATAAATTGATATGAAATTGTCTGTTCGTATAATATTAAATGTGAATGTCTGCTAAATGAAAAATATAAATAACCTATTCTTTTTATTTTTCAGGCATCTAACAAATACACGTGTGGTTGTCCCATAAATTGTGTCATATGTTTTAGACACAAGAGGTGTACTGAATGTGAAATATGCTGTGTTTTTATATGAATATAAGAAAATAATCAAATGCAACTTTAAATGGATTTTAAGATAATAATAATATGATGTTAGAAATAATACTGATGTTTCATATTAAAATAATCAGGAAAAATGACAAAATATGATCCGTGTATATTAAACATATGACCAGACAGGTTTATTAATATAAAGAAATAGGGTATTTGATAAACATTTTATAGATTAGATAATTGAACTGCAGCAATATTTGAATGAAACTGTTTGTCTCTGTCTGCTGCCCCCGATGGCCTAAATCCAGTATTACAGCCAAAAGGCATTTGGCTGTTGAAAATTAAATTTCCCAGTAGCCAATCAGAGAAAATGCGTATCCAAATCTATCGAATGATTAAGAAGTGAGGAGGAGTTTTGTCTCAGACAAAAACTCCCTGCACACAGAGAGAGAGGGTTCTTGGTGGAAACATTTGTGGTTGGTAACTACTTTTGCAATCCTGCCTGCTGCCATCTTTGCTTATAGAAGGATCAGTGTGCAAACACAATTTTCTGTATGACAAATACGTTGGGACACTCTTTGTGGATAAAAGACTATCAAGATTAATTATCTTACAAATGTGCATAATTCCTCTAACCATATGACGATATACATAATTGGATATTAACTGAATTCTCAGACTGGTGACCTGGTAAAGTATAAAGAAATACATTCATTATTGCTACAGTGTAATTGCAGTTAGTAAATTTAAAAGGACCCAATTTGTATTTTAAACTTGTTTCATAGCCCTGTGTAGTTTAAAACTAGTCACTATTGTTAAATAATTTATTTACTAAACAAAGGTCCTTTGTATTTCATATTTCTAGGTCAGGATTATTAATAATAGTAAATTCTCTCTGGGGTGTATTAAGTTATTTTATATATATATATATATATACATATATTTTCGAGTTTGCCTTATTGCTGCTAAAGAGTTTATTTCAGCTTAGAGAAATTTGGTTTGCTTTGTAAAGAATATTGTAACAGCATAAGTGTATAGTTTGATTCATATCTGGTTTTCTATAAATATAGTTCAATGTGTCTATAAACTAATATAAAGAATTTAGGAATTTAGGAATTTATATTAATTTTAATTGTTTTGTATATGCATTTTATTGGGGGTTTGTTTTAAAGAATAATTATTAAATATATTGTATTATAATACTGACATATTATTTGGAGGCACTGCTTTAGATATTATTAATATTTATAACATTGATATGATATATTTGTAGTAAATAGAAATGATTAAAAACGAAAAAAAACATTATTATTAATTTTTTTGTGATTAAATATTTCAAAATTAATATTAATATCTTGAAATATTATTACAATTTTTTTTACAAAATTGATAAATTGATTTTTCATATTTTGAAATTAATATTAATATTTTTGAAAATATTTTTTTTCCCTCTCTTATTGGTCAAAATTGTATTAGCGTTTTAATTTAACCAAATACTAAGCCAATATAATAATGTCTATTACTAGAAGTGAATCAATTAATTCTATACATAGTGTTGAAATATGTTCTCCAAGATTACCCCTCACTTAAGATGGACATTAAGATGGACATTATCGGCTACATTAAAAAGAGGTTTAATATTGCGGGTGAATTAAATGATTATATGTATATGCTTGCAATTAAGGCTACAAATATTGCTATCGATGATGGAAGGTGGAATGAAAAAAGTGAATTATTCCAAGAATTATTAAAAATTAATCAATGCAAAAATCTCAAAAAACGGGATGAACTAATACTAAAATCTTGGCCCCTGGTAATATGCATTATTGACGAAATGTCCCTCCTCTGTATAGAAAAGGAATTGCAAATACAGTGGCTAGAAGATAGTTTTTGCTCCTCATGCAGATGTGAAGAGAATTTAAATATAGCCGAAAATAAAATTGATGAGTTTGCCCAAAACATGGCCAAAAAAAAAATATAACCAAAGTTTAGTAGCTCAGATAGAAGATTTGCATAAGGAACTCGCACAAAGCCAGAAAGAATTAAGTAGTTTACAATACATCAGGAATGAACTACAGAAATCTAGGGAAGAATTTAAACAAAGGGCGCCTATTGGGTCAGAAATACATTTCCCAAATAGACAGTCACCTCATGTTTTAAATTCAGAGAACTGCTACACTTCAGAGGGGGAGCATAGTGATTATAGTGATTCAGAGGGTAGAGCTAGCTACCCAAATAACCCCCATAATACTAATATGCGTAAGGGTTCTCCGCATAATAAAAGGGAAGATAGGGAACGCTCCAACCCCAAAAATAAGGCTCCTAAGAAAGGCCAAGATAGTCTAATAAGGTATATGACACCCCTAAAATAATTACTTTCTTAAAGGATGCAGTACCTAAATTTTCCAAAAATTGAACCACTTCTATAATTGACCACTTAGTGATTTATGAAAATGCTTTATCCATAATGAATGTTACAAGTGAGCAGTCAAAAATTGAATTTCTGCCCTGGGTATTTGAAGGTAAATATCACAAATTCTTTGCTTCCCTAAAGGATATGAATATTCATTCCTGGAATGAGACAAAACGACAGTGCAGAAAGGAATTCGGGCAATATCGCACTAAAACTGCAGCAAAAATAGCTGTATTTGGTTTCAAATGTAGTGCAAATCAAAGCCTTATAGAATTCCTTTCTGTACTAAAAAGTGCGTACAGTATGGCTGAAGATTATCCCATATTTGAATGCTCAGAATTTGCGAATTTATTTTTCCAAGCATTGCCCGCGCCCATCAACTTAATTTAGCTAGAGATTTTGATGAGCACTGCTTATTGACTGGCTGATCAAAGAGAGTACAAAGTTATACTCTATTCAGCAGTCCAGTGAACAGGGGGTTAAAAGGGAACCAAAGCCCAACCCCAAAATTGTGGCAGAAACTAGGGTGTCACCTAGCCCCCTCAATCTGGAGTCTAAAAAGAACCTATAAGGAGGTGGCCCGAGAAAACAGGCCATCCCCACAAAGTTTTAACTCTGCCCCTCCCCCAACGTCCTGAAGCGCAGAGAGACTATACTCAAAATGGGGGGCATAACCAGGTAAATAATTATCCCCAAAGAGATGAATATCCCACAAGGTTATCAGTATCCCCGTAAAAATAAATACCAAAAGTGGGGAAAATACTCTCAGGGTAACCAGACACCCCAAGTAAATAGTGCTCCCCAAAATATTAACGCTGAACAAGTTGAACCCCAAAGACAACCACATCAAAATAGGAACAATAGCTAGGATTCTGAGGGATCCCAAGGATCCAGGAATCAGTACCCTGGGACATCAAAAAATCATTGATCTCATTTTGCATGTTGGACATCATAATCCTGTTTGGTTTATCTTTTGTGCGAGGCGAGAGGGGCTCAAGCCCCGTGCCCCCCACTGTCATCAGGGTTGAGGTTATGAGAAGGTGTGATGTACATCCTGTATTTTCATTTCACAAAGAAGTATTTATGGTATCAGGAGGTGTAATATATAGTGTTATTCTTTATATACAATATGACACATTGAATGCTGGGACAGGGGTTGACCATACAGGGGGGTGGGGATATGGGGGCTGGGCTGAGGGGTTTAACAAATTTGTCCTGTCAGGGCAGGTCTACAATGAGAAATTCTAAGGGCTCTATTTTGCAAGAAAACAAGTAAGTTGTTTGCTGTTTTTTAACACAATATGTTTATTTTTATGTGTAATATACTTTGATTTGACATATTTGTTTTTACAAAAGGAGCACTGTTTCATATCCCTTTAAGTTTAAAAATAAAAATTATTTTAAAAGTACATTCCAGTCAAAATTGAATTATATATATATCAGCAGATCGCCAATACAGACAATGACACTATGTATCATCGCAGGAGGGGGGGGGGGGTTCCCTATGCTACAGAAACAACAGATGAGGGAGAGGGGCCCTATTAACAATCGATTAGGGGGGATGCTACACTGCAAAAAGTATGTAAATAATTTCAGTGTGAAACTCAAAGTTTCTGAAAAACTTAACAATTTTTAAATATGATTGCATTTGCAGGAGTTCCTGAGTTCCAGGCATCTACCCACATATGGAACTAGAGCACGATCGGTGCTCCACTTCTATATGAAGTCAAATACCAGATCGTTACAAATGGTGACATAGTGTGTGTCGTATATAACGATCCTCTGTTGGTGTCGGTGGGAGCTGTGGGAGGAAATCCGGAAGGTGGGTGGGCGGGCTAGCAGCAGTGGGGGAGGAGGGAGAGATTAATCCCTTCTCTGCTGGGAATTTCAGAGGTGTGGTGCACAGGCACTTTCAAAGCCATGCATGTCTGCTGTTTCTAAGCAAAGGGGATCCCAGAGAAGCTTTTACAACCATTTGTGCCATGATTGCACAAGCGGCGGTATGTAACTAATTTCAGTGAGAAAACCAAAGTTTGTGAAAAAGTTAACAATTTTTTTATGTGATCGCATTTGGCAGTGAAATGGTGGTATGAAATATACCTCAATGGGCCTAGACAGGTAAATAAAAAAAACAACGTATTTTGGGCAAGTCTGGGTAGTGAAGGGGTTAAATGACAGTAAAAGAACACATAATAAATATTAACTGCTTATTGCAAAGTTCTGGTTTTTTTTACTACTTATGATTATACATTTATTTCAAAATATTTGTAAGCTTTAATCTTTTTTGTAGAAACTGCTAAGGGGGGGGGGGGGGGGGGCAGAAGGTAGGAAAAAGGCACTTTGTCTTCAATGCCTTTGTAACCTTGGGCCTAAAATATAGATTAGCAGCACAGCAGACTATAGTTCTGTCAAGAATGTCAAGATTCACAAGAATGTCTGTTTCTATAGTGATCAATAGGATGCTGATGGAATGGTTCTGATCACTGATCAGATGAAACCTGAAGGTGGTAGCCTTAAACATAGGGTGACCATATTGCCACTTTAAAAAGGGACACATATGAAAAATACATATGTCAGGGTTCTTATACTAACCATTTCTTTAAACAGCCTTGAAAACAGCCCTAACATATGTATTTTTCATATTTGTCCCTTCTTAAAGCGGCAATATGGTCACCCTACTTAAACAGAGCCATTGATGAGTACTCTCATATCAGGGATGTATTTTGCCATAAAGGAACTAGGCATGGTCCTGGGGAGCAGGTTTTGGCTAGGCAGCATATGTTTAGGGGTAGTGATATGACATGATGCCTTCCCACTCAACTACACTTTAACTTATTAATTGTATTACAAATCAATGATCCCTGGTTGACT
Organism: Bombina bombina; assembly: GCF_027579735.1. Lineage (NCBI taxonomy): Eukaryota > Metazoa > Chordata > Amphibia > Anura > Bombinatoridae > Bombina > Bombina bombina. The sequence continues at coordinate 803,824,027 of NC_069504.1, forward strand.
AGAGGGGTACATGACCCCATCATGCATCCCTGACCTCTGGTTGTGAGAAATAAGAAACAATTATCAGCTATAGGTGGTGGGGAGTGAAGATAAACTGATTTCCCTCTGGCTAAAATAGCACAAAAATTAAATACACCACTGTTTACAAACTACACCAAGGAAAATTGTGTCCTGAGTTAACTCATCCCTTAGGGCTCGATATTCACATGTTGTTTTCTCAGCTGAAAAACAAAGATATCAAATGATTCCTCCATTTGCAGCAACAACAACATTAATTTGTCATATATTTTTTATTATTTCTCTGGTTTAAAGTAAGCTACTAATTTAATTATTATTGCTGGGATATACTCATGCTGACCTACTGTGAGATTGAGATGCTAACTGTAAACACCTCTGCATTTACTGGTCATTGCCCCCCCCCCCCCCCCCCCCCCAGAGTGGCTGCTGCAATGCTGAGAATGGATACAATTAACAGATGCCATGGTGCGAGATGCTTTTCATTTTCCTAGCCACAAGCTCACAACCTCCAGTAGCATTTTGCAGCTACTGAGATGCCATTGTATGATCTCATAAACAACTGACCCCCCCCCCCCCATATCTACCCACTTTTAACACAATTTTTTTTTTAACACAGCAATGAAGAGACACTTACTTAAAAGCTAGTACCGTCATGTTAGAATGAACCACAAGGTGGCGCCAGTTCATAAGACCACAATATTGGCTTTTTTTTTCCTTCATTAAAAAAAATGTATCCTACTCCCTTCCAATTAATTTCTTGCATCTAAAAGAGAGTATTTTAAAATGCTAATATTAAATATTCTTTTTAGGCATGTCACTGTTTGCTATTGCAGCTATAAGAGTTGTCCTTATCTGCCAGTGAACAATCAATTCCATGAACTAGCAGTGTACACACATGTGGTATTGTTAGTTTATAAATAAATATAAGTAGCTAAAAAGGAATAGGAACGTCAAAATTAAACTTACATGATTCAGAGTGTGACATTTTGGGACTTGTTTTTAAAATTCACATCTATTTTCAAATTTACTTTTTTGTTGTAAAGAACATATTTATATCCTACACTACTGGGAGCTAGCTAGTTATTGGTGGCGACACACGTTAATCTCTTGTCATTGGCTCACCAGATGTGTTCAGCTAACTCCCATTAATGCTTTGCTTTCTAAACTTACTTTAAAGGGACAGTCAACGCCAACATTTTCATTGTTTACAAAGATAGATAATCCTTTTATTATTCATTCCCCAGTTTTGCATAATCAACACTGTTATATTAATATATTTTTTACCTCTGTGATTACCTTATATCTAAGCATCTTCTGACAGCCCCCTGATCACATGACATTTTATTTATTATCTATTGACTTGCATTTTAGCAAATTAGTGCAGTGTCCTCCACAACCCACGAACGTGAGTACAATGTTATTTATATGGCCTACATTAACTAGCACTCTCCTGTTGTGAAAAGCTAATAAAAAACATGCAACAAGAGGATGTCTGCAGTGGAAAGAAACCAAAGGTATTTAGTTAAGGAGCGCTAAAACAGCTAAAAGGATATTCTGGAGATGATATACAATTTGACACAATAAAAGTATAACAATTTAAATATAACAATTTATTTTATTAGGGGAAAAAATGACAGAAAATCCTAAAATCATTTATAGAAAAGCCAAAAATTTCAAAACAATAATAGCTCCCAGTGAGCTTAAAGGGACAGTTTACTCAAAAAATTTCTCCCCTTTAATTTGTTCCCAATGATCCACTTTACCTGCTGGAGTGTATTAAATTGTTTACAAGTAGCTCCTTTACCCTTATTTTGGCATTTGAAATTGTTAATTTAGCATGTGGTATCCCCACCTATTCTGAAAGTTTGTGGCCGCGCGTACCAGCTATAGATAAGCTTTGTAAACACAGCCAGCAGAAGAAATTACACTCCCAGTGTGATAAAGCAGAGATAAGGTAATACAATGCTGATTTTCCATTGTTCTCTCAAAGTACTGGTGATTGTTTTAAGGACAGATATAAGATAAAGAAGCAGGTATATGTGCACAATGTGATACAATAATGAGATCTGATTATACCTACAAGCTCAACCTATTTTATTAGGCTGTGGCTTCAAAACACAAAATCAGAGCTTTAATATACAGAAATAAACCTTAAAAAGCAAATTTTCATACATTTTTTACTCTGCAGTTGGTAAAAAAAGCAATTGTAAACACATTAAAGGGATACTAACCCCTCATTTTTTCTTTCATGATTCAGATAGAGCATGCAATTTTAAGCAACTTTCTAATTTACTCCTATTATCAATTTTTCTTTGTTCTCATGTTATCTTGATTTGTAAAAGCAGTAATAAAAGGTTAGGAGCCGGCCCATTTTTTAGTTCAGCACCTTGGTAGAGCTGCTGATTGGTTTGCTACATTTAGCCACAAATCAGCATGTGCTACCCATGTGCTGAACAAAAAATGGTCTGACTCTAAAGCTTACAGTACTGCTTTTTCAAATCAAGATAGCATGAGAACAAAGAAAAATTGATAATAGGAGTAAATTAGAAAGGTGCTTAAAATCTCATGCTCTATCTGAATCATGAAATAAAAAAAATGGGTTTAGTATCCCTTTAAGGGAAAAACTATTTTACAGTATACTGTCCCTTTAAACAAATACATAAAAAAACCTACAGTGGAGAAAGATCTATCAGGCAATAAATTAGCAGGTTTTTTTCCCTGCTTTGGTTGTAGATCGTGTAAGTACAGTAGCAAATGTAAGAAAATAATATCAAGTAAAAATGGTTTGATACATCATATAAAAGAAACCATAAGATGCCAAGACAAGGCGGTCATCTATATTATACAGTGTACATGTCAGTTACAGTATATAGGAGAGACCACCAGGACCCTGAGGGAGCGCATATGCGAACATTTATCATGTATTGATAGGGGGAATCTGGAGACACATTTATATACCCATTTTAGGGAAATACATAATAATAATTTAAAAGACTTCACTTTTTGGGGTGTAAAAAAGTTAAAATCTGAATGGAGAGGGGGAAACTTTGAAGAAAAACTCCTAAGAAAAGAAGCAGAGCTAATTTATAACATGCAGACCCTCTATCCTTCAGGATTAAATTCTGAACTAGATCTTTCCCCTTTTCTCACCTCATAACATAAGAACCAAAAACTTGAGTCAGCTCCCAGATTAGAATAAGTCTCCAAAAAATTGTTGTTTTAAAAAATTGGAGATATTATAAAAAAGAGTTTAATTGACAATAAAAAGTCAAATAAAGTATATATAACAAGTCTGGGTTCCCATCATTTGGGGATGAATTAATTCCCAATGTACAAAGATATATTTGATAAATAAAACTGAATCGAATTGATAACAAACATTAAATTAATATTTGCACTAAGATATTAAAAACCTGGTTTCTAATGAAATAGGATAATGTTTAAAATATAAATATGTAAAATGTGAGTAACATCAATATATAGATTTATAGAGTTGTTGAATTAAACATAGAGAATTTTAGAATGAAAATCTCAGGTAAATTTTGTCAAATACATTCATAAATGGAATATACATTTCCACATATCTATACAACAAATATCATTTTCTAAGCCTTGTTATTAAAAAAACAGTAAGAAAATTAAAAACAAAATATGTCACAACAATATAACTAGATAAGTTCATTTCACTACCACCCGTTATTAATTTATATTTCAAACTTGCTGTACAAGTTAACTAATTTTATGAGATATATAATAATTTTATGATTATTATTATAAGATTGATAGCACAAAAATACCCTTATTAAGATAGAATAAAAAATATAAGTCAAAGAATCGATAAACATTTAATCCGCTTGTAAATATTGTTTTGCAATATACACTAGTGTCAATATGATTTTTACTTTTTTTTTTTTTTTTTAATTAAATTATAGATAAGTTCGAATTAACTTTTTATGCAACTTTTTATGTAATTTGGGTTAAGCTTGAGATAATGTATTAACATACAAGTTTGTTATAAATACACATCTAAAAACTTAGAGATTCCACCTTAAGAATACCAATATAATCCATCTTTAATAAATTCCACCTATCAAACAGAAGAATATACTGACCAATTAAAAAGAAAGGAGGGCTTTTTAAATGCCGGGTTAATAACACACAACATTCATCTTGATAAAGCCTGCTGGCGAAACGCTTAGACGTTACCTGAAGTTTCATTTTAGAACTGGACAACAGCTCTTTTACCCCCTGCATAATCTCAGATCTATTGGAGTACAGGGGAACAGAGTATAATCAAATGGCCATTTGTATATCGAAGTATTTACCCTAAGAAGCTGCCGCTTAAGCAGACACAGGGGCCAAAGATATCCCTAGTTGAGGAAAAGTTCAAGTTTCTGCTAACACGCAAAAGCATGCACCACAAACATCTACCTTAAGAAGCTGCCGCTAAATTAAACATTTAAGACACAGCGGCCAAAGATATTCTCAGTAGAGGATAAGTGTGGTACACAGAAATTCCATACACGCAGGAGCGAGTCTGAGGTCTTAAATTCCAGGCATATCTTGTATCGTACAAGTTGGAAAAGACGAGAAAAAAAAGAATCAATATTTTACCGGTAAGATAAACTGAAATACCATTGGACACTGAAAGTTTAAGAAGATCCGGTAAGCTCTCACATAAATTGACAAAGAAAAATGGGGGTGCTTTGGTTGGGTGTGTACGCAGTATAAAATTTCATATATAAATAGACTGAATCACATTTCATAACCAGCTTGGATTTAAGGTCATGCAATGTCAGTGGGTCAACACCCGCCTCCCCTGACAATTCCTATATTAGAGTGAAAGTACTTTTTTAGAACTCACCAATAATAAATAGTGTTATCACTTATATATGTGTCTCAAAAGACTCACCACAGTCCTGATTCTGGTTATTCTTTCCTCCCGTTCCCTGTGGTGCTGCTGACTTGATACCTGTTAAAAAGCTCCTGCTTGCAATTAGTGAGTGCCCAAGCTGAAAATGCTATACCTCCGCAATAGGGAATATTAGTGGTATTTGAACCTGCTTGATGTGCTCACACTGGCCATTACTGGTAAATTCAAAAACAAAAAATAGTTTGGAGCACCAAAAAGCTTGTGAAAAGCAAATTTATTGTTTGACAAAAGGGTTAATTAACCCCAGGGTAAGAGTGTTTAAGAGTATTGCAATTGAAATACAGAGAACAAAAGGCTGACCGGTTTTGGCGTCTGCCTTAATCCTAGCCTGCTTAAAAAATGTTTGTAAGTTCACAACTTAAAAACCCACCTCTGTGTTTCAATTGGTTGTGAAGTTCACACCTTTTAATTCGTTAACCAATGAAAACATTAATTTTAACTAGACACCTGAATTCCCTACTGACCTCACTGCTGTCAGATGTGGCGATGTTGGTTCAGCCCTCATGAAGTTTTAACTATAAACTTTCCATTGCTGACACACCAATTCGCATAAAACTGCTCATCGCCACCTCTGTTCAAGTTGAAAATTAAATAAGCGTTATACATCTGATCTGACATTGTTTCTTATAACCATTTATTATCGATTACCATTGTATGTATACTTATCTTTGTGACTATTAACCTAATTTAAATATGCTCACAAATACCTTACGTTCATTGAACGTTACTGCGTAAATAGAAAGGAAATAAAAACCTCAGATTGACTCGATCCGTTGCCACTGGCTGATACATCAAAATGTAAACACTCATAGTATCGGATCGGCTCTCAGCTGCAGGGAGTGTGTGTATATTTGTTTACAGCTATGACGTGTTATCCCCACCTCCTGCAGCTCCCTATGGGCTTGTATTCCTCTCAACTCCTATAACAGAACTACGCCCACTCCATGAGCTGTATGCGGTGAAGGGAGATGTGTAAAGTGCGGATAGCGGGATTGCTAATAGTGCTACTCTAACATACTGCCCTCAACTTACTATTTTCTTCTTTTATCAGAAAATATCCTGCCCCTTGAAGGTGCTGCTATGTAAATTTAACCCATAATCTTGCTATGCACCTCGTCAAAGTGAATAACCACACTATGCTATACGTGGCCATTCACTGGAGTGGATCTGTAGCTTATGTCTAAGTTAAAGGGGGAGTTCTTTCTCCAGAGGCGTGGGACGGCAATGGGGGCCAAGTTTGCCCCCTCATACGCCAACCTATTTATGGGTTGGTGGGAGCTCTCCAACATCTTTGGTGAGCAAAACCCCTTCAGGCAGGAGATAGTGTGGTACAGGCGGTTCATAGACGACTTGTTGTTCATCTGGAGGGGATCGAGAGATGATCTAGAGGAGTTTATCAAGGGTTTAAACCAAAACACGGTAGGGATCAGTTTCACTTCAGAAGTTCAGGAACATACAGTCAATTTTCTTGATATCACACTGAAGGGCCAGGCAGGTCATAAAATCAGGACTGAAACCTATCGAAAACCGATCTCAGGTAACTCACTCCTACATGCAACAAGCTGCCACCCAAAGAGGGTCTTCAAAGGGGTAGTGAGAGGGCAGTTCATCCGCTTGAGGAGAAATTGTACTAGTCAACATACATATGAGAAACAAGCGGATGAACTAACAACTAGGTTGTTAGAAAGAGGATACCAAAGGTCAGTAGTTACGAAGGAAAGAAATTTGGTTAATAGATTGGACAGGGCGAAGCTACTTGAACAATCTAGAAGCAGGCTTAAGAACAAAAACAGGAATAAGAAAAAAGATAGGAAATGGTGGGAACAACTAAATAAAGGTAGTAAAATCCAATTTACAACGGACTATTCACGGCAGTACCACCAGATATGCCAGATAATTAAAAGCAACTATCAACTTCTGTTAGCTGATGACGCACTAAAAGATATAGTGAATGAAGGTATACGATTCGCTTACAAAAGGAATCGCACGATAGGCAACATAATAGCCCCCACTAAACTTAAACGGGAGGAAACCAGTGGCTCAACCTGGTTAAGACTGAATGGCACATACAGATGTAATTTTCTTTCCTGTAAGGCGTGTGAAAGAGTGGTAGTGGGATACTAATTTAGATCCTTAGTCACGGGTGAAACCTTCCAGAAAAGACTGTGCTTAAATTGCCGGTCAAATTTCGTCGTATATTTGATATCATGTACACATTGTGCCCTCCAATATGTAGGTCTAACGACCAGGGAGGCAAGAGTTAGAATAAAGGAACATCTGGCGGATATAAAAGCAGGCGTGTTAACAACGCCTCTTATCAATCACTTTTCTGTGACACACCAAAAAGACCTCAGATACTTCACGTGGACGATCATCGAGAAGGTCCCTGTACAGAACAGAGGGCTAGAGAGAACCCGCAAACTGGGGGAGAGGGAGGCCTTCTGGATCTTTCGGTTGAGAACTAGGTCTCCAGAAGGTCTCAACTCTGAGTTTGACTTAATCAATTTTTGGTAGCTGCACCTCTTCATTTCCATGCCAGTCCCTACCCAACGTACACCCCCTACTCCCCCCCTCCCCTTCCCCCCCCCATTTCCCCCCCTCCCCCCCCCTTTTCCAGCCCTCCCCACTCACACACACTCCTATTTCCTCTCCCTCACATACTCCTCCCTCCACATCTAACCGCTCCCACATTTCCCATTACCTTTCCCCCCCACACTCCCTCCTCCTCTCCCCCCCTCCTCCACTAATACCCATCCCAGTTCCCACTCCCCCTCTTACCACCACCGCTAACCCACTCTTCATTCCCTCCCTGCTATATTCCCTCCCTGTTAACCCTTCACATCATACCCTTATATCAACCCGCTCCTCACATCACACCCAAAACAATTTATAAATACAAACACTAGAGGAGGAATCAGAATACAGCATTTCATATCATTCATATGTTGTTTTTCAGGAATAAGTGGAATGACCGAGTGGCTAAAATTAGGGACAAAGAAGAGATCTCAATATGGTCTTTTATTTATAGAGCAGATTCACTGTTAAAACTATAACAAAGGAAAGTTTAAATTCAAAATTTAACTTAGACATAAGCTACAGATCCACTCCAGTGAATGGCCACGTATAGCATAGTGTGGTTATTCACTTTGACGAGGTGCATAGCAAGATTGTGGGTTAAATTTACATAGCAGCACCTTCAAGGGGCAGGATATTTTCTGATAAAAGAAGAAAATAGTAAGTTGAGGGCAGTATGTTAGAGTAGCACTATTAGCGATCCCGCTATCCGTACTAAAAGAAACTGGGCACTTTACACATCTCCCTTCACCGCATACAGCTCATGGAGTGGGCGTAGTTCTGTTATAGGAGTTGAGAGGAATACAAGCCCATAGGGAGCTGCAGGAGGTGGGGATAACACGTCATAGCTGTAAACAAATATACACACACTCCCTGCAGCTGAGAGCCGATCCGATACCTAGGGGCCCATTTATCAAAGGGCTTGCGGACCTGATCCGACACTGCGGATCAGGTCCGCAAGACCTCGCTAAATGCGGAGAGCAATACGCTCTCCGCATTTAACATTGCACCAGCAGCTCACAAGAGCTGCTGGTGCAACGCCGCCCCCTGCTGACTCGCGGCCAATCGGCCACCAGCAGGGGGGTGTCAATCAACCCGATCGTATTCGATCGGGTTGATTTCCTGCGATTCCTGTCCGCCTGCTCAGAGCAGGCGGACAGGGTTATGAAGCAGCGGTCTTTAGACCGCTGCTTCATAACTTGTGTTTCTGGCGAGTCTGAAGACTCGCCAGAAACACGGCCCTTCAAGCTCCGTAAGGAGCTTGATAAATGGGCCTGTATGAGTGTTTACATTTTGATGTATCAGCCAGTGGCAACGGATCGAGTCAAACTGAGGTTTTTCTTTCCTTTCTATTTACGCAGTAACGTTCAATGAACGTAAGGTATTTGTGAGCATATTTAAATTATGTTAATAGTCACAAAGATAAGTATACATACAATGGTAATCGATAATAAATGGTTATAAGAAACAATGTCAGATCAGATGTATAACGCTTATTTAATTTTCAACTTGAACAGAGGTGGCGATGAGCAGTTTTATGCGAATTGGTGTGTCAGCAATGGAAAGTTTATAGTTAAAACTTCATGGGGGCTGAACCAACATCGCCACATCTGACAGCAGTGAGGTCAGTAGGGAATTCAGGTGTCTAGTTAAAATGAATGTTTTCATTGGTTAACGAATTAAAAGGTGTGAACTTCACAACCAATTGAAACACAGAGGTGGGTTTTTAAGTTGTGAACTTTAAAACATTTTTTAAGCAGGCTAGGATTAAGGCAGATGCCGAAACCGGTCAGCCTTTTGTTCTCTGTATTTCAATTGCAATATTCTTAAACACTCTTACCCTGGGGTTAATTAACCCTTTTGTCAAACAATAAATTTGCTTTTCACAAGCTTTTTGGTGCTCCAAACTTTTTTTTTTTTTTTTTGAACTCACATAAATTGACTCTTAAAAGTGAACACTTATAATTATTGATACTGGTGCATTTGGGAAGAAACAATAGACATTTATATACAGTCAAATTGTTGTACATACAAATAGTGTCAGTAATTTACAACACTGTATCAGACTACCCAAAACAGATGCACCGAGGATAATACCAGTATAGAATATTTTAGTATTCCAGGTGGAAAGTTTGTCACCAATATTTTGCTATTTTAAGTTAATATCTATATTTTTATTTTAAATTGTAATAAGGTGGAATTTAGACAAAATCTATTATCATTTTATTGTACATCATATTTTTACAAATAGAAGGGAGACGACCCACTGTGTTATTTTTTTAAGCCAAAAATAAATTGTTATATTTAAATTGTTATACTTTTATTGTGTCAAATTGTATATCATCTCCAGAATATCCTTTTAGCTGTTTTAGCGCTCCTTAACTAAATACCTTTGGTTTCATATGCATGTAGTTTTTTGGTTAATCTTAGGGAAGATTACCAGTGAGGGAGCATAAGGTTTTTTTACTTGGCGCTCTACTTAGTACATTTTTAGATTTGCAGTGGCTTAGAAACAGGCAGAAATTTAGAGGTTTGACTGTTATAAAGTATATTAATATAACAATGTTGGTTTTGCAAAGCTGGAGAATGGGTAGTAAAGGCATTATCTAACTTTTTAAACAATAACAATTTTGGTATTGACTGTCCCTTTAATTATGTGTTAGATCCCTTTGCAAAGGGCTGATACCTAGCTATATTATTATATATTATTAATTATTATTATATTTAAAAATTCATGATTAAATGGATATATTAAATGATTAGGTAATGTGTGTCTATGCTTAAAGGGACAGTCTACACCAGAATATTTATTGTTTAAAAAGAAAAAAAATCCCTTTATTACCCATTCCCTAGTTCTGCATAACCAACAAGGTTATATTAATATACTTTTTACCTGTCTGATTATCTTCTATCTTAAGTCAGAGGATAGGAGCACCATGCAGGATAAAAAAAATAAATATTTGTATAGTACAAAGCCAAAAACATCAACATATAGTTGCAGCAAACGAAGTAGGGAGCATGTGTGGTAAATCACTCCATAACCTTCTGACGTGTTTCGGAAAAAGCCGTAATCGTAGCTAGGGTTGCTATGGAGTTCTATACCCTTTATACCTAAAAACGATCCACGATTGGCTAAAAGAAAATATGTGACATCACCAAAACCTCTCCTATATTCTCAAAGTATTTACAATACTCCCATACTAATGTAACATAGTTTCCGCATTAATAATGATACAATTCAAGGCAGTGTATATCACATGAAACAATACTTGGTATTCTATAAATACACCTACATTTAAACTATTCCAACTAACAATAATACATTTGGATATGGATAATGAGATAATGAGCACAATCTGCAATTCAGTATATGACCTTCCATTTTTTCCAGTATAGGCTTATTACATCTACACTAGATAGAAATGGAACTTACAAAATATCATATACAGTATGTATGTACAAAATGTCTCACCCTTATGTCGATAAAGCAAATTAATTCAATTTAATTATTTGTAGTTCACTATATTTCCTCTAAACTGTAGAATCACACTTGCTAAAGACTAATATCTATTATTGCCATAACACATATATGAATATCCCAGTTTATCTGGAAGATGGAAAGTTAGGGGATATTCTAAACAATTTTGTTGCCAAAAATGAATTACATCATATTTTGAATTAAGGCCTTTGGACATCCTTGTTTGCAGTCTGTGTATCCAATAGACCCCTTGTTTTGCTATTAGGGCGTCCCTATCATCTCCTCTCTTGTTGTAAGGCAGCAGTGTGTGTAGCAATGTTATGGAAGCTAATGACCTGTAGAAGGAGCTTTAGCTGCAGCAGGCAGTAATAAGGAACAACCACAACCCTGCCTTCCCTAACTATTACTCACACACACTGTTTGGATGAATCTTCTCCAAAGATAGATACACTCTTGGGGACCGATTTATTAAGCGGCAGGTGGACATGATTCGCTGTGGCGAATCATTTCCCCCCCACTTTACTAAAACGCTGTCGGCATTTATCATTGCACAAGCATTTCTTGTGACATGCCTGTGCAATGCCGCCCCCTGTACATTTGCGGCCAATCGGCTGGTAGCAGGGGGTGTCAATCATCCCGATCGTATCTGATTGGGATGATTGCAGACCGAGTTAAGGAACAGGGTCTTATGACCGCTGCTACTTAACTCTTGATTCTGGCATTCACTGTTTAGTAAAAAGGCCCCTTAGTTTGTCTTTAGTCTTTTTTTTTTTTAATGAAATAATGTTTCTAGCTATACAGTGTCATGTTAACCAGCATAGGGCTTGTTTCCATTCAGTCCTAATTGAAAATATTTTCACATCCGAAAGTATTAGAAGACGTTAAGTGCTAATTTACACCAGGTTTCTAATAAAAGTGCAAACACTGTCGGAGGCTATTTATACATTAAAAAAAATTACACCAAGCTCAACTAAGTGTAACAGAGGAAAATTAGATTTTTAAGGCCTAGTTCCCATTGAAATTTTAAAACTTGCAAATAATGCAAGTGTTTTAATGTAGAAAAAATATTGTAATATGTAATATTTATTGTAGTCCCATATATAGGAATAGCTGCACTTATGTTCTTTTAGAAATAGCAATATGTATTTACATATACAAATTTATGCAAGCACATAGCTCATAGCTACAAAATTCAAACATATATTTAAAAAGTACAAAATGTAATTACAGGTATACCTCACTTTACAATGCTTCACTTTACAGCGCTTCGCTAATACAGCGCTTTGTGGAGCTGAAGTTTAACCTCCAAGGATTTTGAAACAATGTTGTATTCATCGTGAACTTGTGAGAAAAGTGACTGGCACCATTTTGTTATGCACAGTTCACACTGTTTACAGTACGGTGTTCATTTTAGGACATCCTTGCTCCCTCCTCCAATACTCCCTCCTCCCTCCTTTAAAACTCCATGCTCCCTCCCTTTCTCCTCCCTCCCCCAAAACTCCCTCCTCCATCCTTTAAAACTCCATGCTTCCTCCTGCAAAACTCCATGCTTCCTCCTGCAAAACTCTCTCCTTTCTCCTCCCTCCTCCAAAACTCCCTCCTCCATCCTCTAAAACTCTATGCTATCTCCCTGAAAACTCCATTGTACTTCAGTTATCAGGCATCAGGTGTCAGACATCAGGTATCAGATGTCAGGTGTCAGACGTCAGGTGTCAGACATCAGATATCAGACATCAGGACTCAGGGGTAAGACATCAGACGTCAGGTATCAGACGTCAGGTGTCAGACGTCAGGCATCAGAAGTATCAGCTGTCAGACATCAGGTCTCAGGTGTCAGACATCAGGTATCAGGACTCAGGTAATGGGTAGCTTAGGTTATTTTATATAGTTATTTTATTTGGGGGAGTTGGTTGGGGGGTGGTGGGTTTTACTGTTGGGGGGTTGTTTGTATTTTTTTTTACAGGTAAAATAGCTGATATCTTTGGGGCAATGCCCCACAAAACGCCCTTTTAAGGGCCATTGGTAGTTTATTGTAGGCTAGGGTTGTTTTTTATTTTGGGGGGGCTTTTTATTTTGATAGGGCTATTAGATTAGGTGTAAAAAATATTTTTGATAATTTGGTTTGTTATTTTTCGTAATTTAGTGTTTGTTTTTTGGTAACTAAGGCCTAGATTTAGAGTTCGGCGGTAGCCGTCAAAACCAGCGTTAGAGGCTCCTAACGCTGGTTTTGGGCGCCCGCTGGTATTTGGAGTCAGTGATTAAAGGGTCTAACGCTCACTTTTCAGCCGCGACTTTTCCATACCGCAGATCCCCCTACGCCATTTGCGTAGCCTATCTTTTCAATGGGATCTTTCTAACGCTGGTATTTAGAGTCGTTTCTGCAGTGAGCGTTAGAGCTCTAACGACAAGATTCCAGCCGCCTGAAAATAGCAGGAGTTAAGAGCTTTCTGGCTAACGCCGGTTTCTAAAGCTCTTAACTACTGTACCCTAAAGTACACTAACACCCATAAACTACCTATGTACCCCTAAACCGAGCTCCCCCCACATCGCCGCCACTCGATTAAAATTTTTAACCCCTAATCTGCCGACCGCCACCTACGTTATACTTATGTACCCCTAATCTGCTGCCCCTAACCCCGCCGACCCCTATATTATATTTATTAACCCCTAACTTGCCCCCCACAACGTCGCCGCAAGCTACTTAAAATAATTAACCCCTAATCTTCCGACCGCAAATCGCCGCCACCTACGTTATCCCTATGTACCCCCTAATCTGCTGCCCCTAACATCGCCGACCCCTATGTTATATTTATTAACCCCTAATCTGCCCCCCACAACGTCGCCGACACCTACCTACACTTATTAACCCCTAATCTGCCGAGCGGACCTGAGCGCTACTATAATAAAGTTATTAACCCCTAATCCGCCTCACTAACCCTATCATAAATAGTATTAACCCCTAATCTGCCCTCCCTAACATCGCCGACACCTACCTTCAATTATTAACCCCTAATCTGCCGACCGGAGCTCACCGCTATTCTAATAAATGTATTAACCCCTAAAGCTAAGTCTAACCCTAACACTAACACCCCCCTAAGTTAAATATAATTTTTATCTAATGAAATAAATTAACTCTTATTAAATAAATGATTCCTATTTAAAGCTAAATACTTACCTGTAAAATAAATCCTAATATAGCTACAATATAAATTACATTTATATTATAGCTATTTTAGGATTAATATTTATTTTACAGGCAACTTTGTAATTATTTTAACCAGGTACAATAGCTATTAAATAGTTAAGAACTATTTAATAGTTACCTAGTTAAAATAATTACAAATTTACCTGTAAAATAAATCCTAACCTAAGATATAATTAAACCTAACACTACCCTATCAATAAAATAATTAAATAAACTACCTACAATTACCTACAATTAACCTAACACTACACTATCAATAAATTAATTAAACACAATTGCTACAAATAAATACAATTAAATAAACTATCTAAAGTACAAAAAATAAAAAAGAACTAAGTTACAGAAAATAAAAAAATATTTACAAACATAAGAAAAATATTACAACAATTTTAAACTAATTACACCTACTCTAAGCCCCCTAATAAAATAACAAAGACCCCCAAAATAAAAAATTCCCTACCCTATTCTAAAATACAAAAATTACAAGCTCTTTTACCTTACCAGCCCTGAACAGGGCCCTTTGCGGGGCATGCCCCAAGAATTTCAGCTCTTTTGCCTGTAAAAAAAAACATACAATACCCCCCCCCAACATTACAACCCACCACCCACATACCCCTAATCTAACCCAAACCCCCTTAAATAAACCTAACACTAATCCCCTGAAGATCTTCCTACCTTGTCTTCACCATCCAGGTATCACCGATCCGTCCTGGCTCCAAGATCTTCATCCAACCCAAGCGGGGGTTGGCGATCCATAATCCGGTGCTCCAAAGTCTTCCTCCTATCCGGCAAGAAGAGGACATCCGGACCGGCAAACATCTTCTCCAAGCGGCATCTTCTATGTTCTTCCATCCGATGACGACCGGCTCCATCTTGAAGACCTCCAGCGCGGATCCATCCTCTTCTTCCGACGACTAGACGACGAATGACGGTTCCTTTAAGGGACGTCATCCAAGATGGCGTCCCTCGAATTCCGATTGGATGATAGGATTCTATCAGCCAATCGGAATTAAGGTAGGAATTTTCTGATTGGCTGATGGAATCAGCCAATCAGAATCAAGTTCAATCCGATTGGCTGATCCAATCAGCCAATCAGATTGAGCTCGCATTCTATTGGCTGTTCCGATCAGCCAATAGAATGCGAGCTCAATCTGATTGGCTGATTGGATCAGCCAATCGGATTGAACTTGATTCTGATTGGCTGATTCCATCAGCCAATCAGAATATTCCTACCTTAATTCCGATTGGCTGATAGAATCCTATCATCCAATCGGAATTCGAGGGACGCCATCTTGGATGACGTCCCTTAAAGGAACCGTCATTCGTCGTCTAGTCGTCGGAAGAAGAGGATGGATCCGCGCTGGAGGTCTTCAAGATGGAGCCGGTCGTCATCGGATGGAAGAACATAGAAGATGCCGCTTGGAGAAGATGTTTGCCGGTCCGGATGTCCTCTTCTTGCCGGATAGGAGGAAGACTTTGGAGCACCGGATTATGGATCGCCAACCCCCGCTTGGGTTGGATGAAGATCTTGGAGCCAGGACGGATCGGTGATACCTGGATGGTGAAGACAAGGTAGGAAGATCTTCAGGGGATTAGTGTTAGGTTTATTTAAGGGGGTTTGGGTTAGATTAGGGGTATGTGGGTGGTGGGTTGTAATGTTGGGGGGGGGGTATTGTATGTTTTTTTTTACAGGCAAAAGAGCTGAAATTCTTGGGGCATGCCCCGCAAAGGGCCCTGTTCAGGGCTGGTAAGGTAAAAGAGCTTGTAATTTTTGTATTTTAGAATAGGGTAGGGAATTTTTTATTTTGGGGGTCTTTGTTATTTTATTAGGGGGCTTAGAGTAGGTGTAATTAGTTTAAAATTGTTGTAATATTTTTCTTATGTTTGTAAATATTTTTTTATTTTCTGTAACTTAGTTCTTTTTTATTTTTTGTACTTTAGATAGTTTATTTAATTGTATTTATTTGTAGCAATTGTGTTTAATTAATTTATTGATAGTGTAGTGTTAGGTTAATTGTAGGTAATTGTAGGTAGTTTATTTAATTATTTTATTGATAGGGTAGTGTTAGGTTTAATTATATCTTAGGTTAGGATTTATTTTACAGGTAAATTTGTAATTATTTTAACTAGGTAACTATTAAATAGTTCTTAACTATTTAATAGCTATTGTACCTGGTTAAAATAATTACAAAGTTGCCTCTAAAATAAATATTAATCCTAAAATAGCTATAATATAAATGTAATTTATATTGTAGCTATATTAGGATTTATTTTACAGGTAAGTATTTAGCTTTAAATAGGAATCATTTATTTAATAAGAGTTAATTTATTTCGTTAGATAAAAATTATATTTAACTTAGGGGGGTGTTAGTGTTAGGGTTAGACTTAGCTTTAGGGGTTAATACATTTATTAGAATAGCGGTGAGCTCCGGTCGGCAGATTAGGGGTTAATAATTGAAGGTAGGTGTCGGCGATGTTAGGGAGGGCAGATTAGGGGTTAATACTATTTATGATAGGGTTAGTGAGGCGGATTAGGGGTTAATACATTTATTATAGTAGCGCTCAGGTCCGCTCGGCAGATTAGGGGTTAATAAGTGTAGGTAGGTGTCGGCGACGTTGTGGGGGGCAGATTAGGGGTTAATAAATATAACATAGGGGTCGGCGATGTTAGGGCAGCAGATTAGGGGTACATAGGGATAACGTAGGTGGCGGCGGTTTACGGAGCGGCAGATTAGGGGTTAAAAGTGTAATGCAGGGGTCAGCGATAGCGGGGGCGGCAGATTAGGGGTTAATAAGTGTAAGGTTAGGGGTGTTTAGACTCGGGGTACATGTTAGAGTGTTAGGTGCAGACGTAGGAAGTGTTTCCCCATAGGAAACAATGGGGCTGCGTTAGGAGCTGAACGCTGCTTTTTTGCAGGTGTTAGGTTTTTTTTCAGCTCAAACAGCCCCATTGTTTCCTATGGGAGAATCGTGCACGAGCACGTTTTTGAGGCCGGCCGCGTCCGTAAGCAACTCTGGTATCGAGAGTTGCATTTGCGGTAAATATGCTCTACACTCCTTTTTTGGAGCCTAACGCAGCATTTGTTTGAACTCTCGATACCAGAGTTAAATTTATGGTGCGGCCAGAAAAAAACCCGCGGAGCGTTAACAGCCCTTTTACCGCCAAACTCTAAATCTAGGCCTTAGTGTTTTGTTTTTTTTTGTACTTTAGGACTTTGTAATAATGTTTAATTGTAGATTTAAATAATTTTAGTAGGGTTAGGTTTTTTAATATGTAATTTATTTAATTTAATTGGTAGTTTAATGTAATTGTAGTATAATAGTTAGGGTAGGTTAATTAATAGTTTAAAATTAGTTTATTTTAATTCTACAGGTAAGTTTTAATTTATATTAAAATAGGGATGTTGTAATTTTAATTTAAAGTTACGGGGTTGTTAGGTTTAGGGGTTAATAGCTTAATTTAGTTTTTTGCGATGTGGGGGGCTGACGGTTTAGGGGCTAAAAGGTTTAGATAGTGGTGGTGATGTGGGAGGCCAGAGGTTTAGGGGTTAATATGTTTATTTAGGTTGCGGCGGGGTCGAGGAGCGGCGGGATAGGGGTTAATAACTTTATTTATGTTGCGGCGGGGTCGGAGAGTGCCAGTATAGGGGTTAATAACATTATGTAGGTGGCGACGATGACAGGGGCGGCAGATTAGGGGTGTTAAGACTCAGGGTTTATGTTAGGGTGTTAGGTGGAAACGTAACTATTTTTCTACCATAAAAATCAACGGGGTATGCCTCATTCTCTTGCAGCATCGAACATAAGCTTTCGGTGCTTTCATACTCCCATTGATTTCTATGGCATCCGCAGCCTCAAGGGTGGTGGATTGAAAACCAGGTACGATGGATCCGAATATCTGCGAACGTACCTGTTAAAAGTTTGATAAATGAGAAAAAGTGTCAAATAGAGCCGAATGTGTATTCAGAACATCTGTAATGACGTAAGCATCGATCTGCGTCGGATTGGGACCGCGGATCGTATGTTATGTCACAAATTCCAACTTTTGCCGGTCTTGGGGCTTTGATAACTAGGTCGGATCAATCTCGCAACAATTACGATGTGGAATTCCGGCGTATTTGCAGTTGACACTTTGATAGATAGGCCTCAGAGTGCGCAAAAATCCAGTTAGGATATTGTGTGCAAAAAGCCAGTTAGGATATTGTGCGCATGTTAACATATTCCCCCATAGAAGTCAATGGAGCATAAAAAGTGGGGAAAAAACTTTCACCCTACTTGCATGCAAACCCAATCACATATTCTCAAGTGCGGTAACCTGACATGAAAATATTCATATTTCACATTCCAATGTTCTTCACATAGAAAAATAGTTTCTATTTCTTCAAAATACATATTTCTTCATATATCTGATATGTTTTTTTGGTAAAATATATATCTAACTATTCCTATATATTTATATGATTGTATATAGGTATAGATAGAGATATATATCAGGTGCGTATTATGGCCTAGGCCAACAAGGCCGGTGCCTAGGGCAGCAGATTTGGGTGGGGCAACACATCTGCCCTATCCTCTCTCTTAAAGCCAGTACAATGAGTGATAAAGTGCAGGCTTTTAAAGAGAAGACAAGGCATGTGCGCTGATTAAGGTCTCTCTTCACAGGCAGTGCTCCTTTAAACCGTTGCTTCATTTAGAGCCACTGGAATTTTTGCAGTGGAACCATTCTTGGTAAGAAACTTGCCCAGGGATATGCTTACAAGGTGAGGCTGGAGGAGAAGACCTTGTGCCGATATGCTGCCTCCCCTTATCAGCTGTGGTGGGTCAGCGAGCGCAGTGCTTATTGCAGGTCTTAGTAACTAACAGACTGGATGCGTCTGTGCACTGCTTAGATCAATAGGAGTAAATTAGAAAGTTGCTTAAAATTGCATGCTCTATCTGAATCACGAAAGAAAAAATTTGGGTTCAGTGTCCCTTTAAGTTATGAGTTTTATGTTACAGTTTTGTAGCGTAAAACTCATAACTACTGCTTTTAGATGGCGTTACGGATCTTGTCGTTTTAGGGTGTAACGCAGTTTTTTTTAGCCTCACCGCAAAACTCGTAATGGCTGCGCTATGGGAATCCCATGAAAAAACGTAATTTTTACTAGTGCAGGACTGACGTTGCGTTACAGGCTAAAAGGCTTGCGGTACAGCTATACCGACAAGACTTGTAATGGCTGCAGTGCTGTTTTAACACTGAAAATGCCATATTTTCAGCATTAAAAGACAAACGCACAACTCATAATCTAGCTGATTGTCTTTTGTGTAGTTTTCAAGTAGACTCAATGGGGCTGATTTATCAAAGTCTGGCGGACATGATACGCTGTAGCGTATCATGTCCGCCAGACATCGCTGAATGCCGACAGTGAACTGCTTGTGCAATGCCGCTACCTGCAGAGTCGGTGTCAATCAATCTGATCATATAGGATCGGGTGGATTGATGTCCGAAGCCTCAGAGGCAGCAGACCAGTTAAGGAGCAGTGGTCTTAAGGCCGCTGCTTCATAACTGCTGTTTCTGGCGAGCCTGAAGGCTCGCGCGGAAACAGGGGCATCAGGGGCCATTCGGCCCTTGATAAATCGGCTCCAATGTCTGGGTTTTGGCCCACTTTATACAGCATGGGTCTCATTAACATGTGGGTGTGGGCATTTATCTATAGCTGGATGTTCTATCTAGGCCTAAAAGGGTGTCTCTTTTGTGTTTACAACATAGCAGGGGTTTCCTGTGTTAAAATTAACTCTTAGTTGAGGTATCTCCATCATGGTGTATATTGTGTCCTAAGATAAAATCTTAGACATATGGTTCAATGTACTTTTTATTAAACAAAGTTCAGATGCTTGCTTGCAAAGGATGTGAACAAATGGTGGAAGGTTATGGATGTAAATCAAGCTCCCTTCCTTATAACTGAATTACTGGATTCATAGAGGTAGTGAATTTCCTGTATAAATTCATTCTCTTATGTGGATGTAATAAATCCTTCTGATAATTACTTGATTATATGAATATAGACAGAATTCCCCACAAATGAAGTGACAGGAAATATAAGTAGTTTGGTTTTAGAGAGGTTCAGCTTTAGTAATGAGAAGAAATCCAGGATGAGATATTAGCTAGGCAGCTGGTGACACTACTCAGCAGGGAGGAGGAAATGTCTGGTGTGGAATGGTAGATTTGGGTGTCATCAACATAAAGATGGAACTGAAACCCACAGGAATTAATTAAAGAGCCTAGAGATGATGTGTAGAATGAGAAAAGAAGGTGACCTAAAACTCAGCTTTGAGGTGCCAAAACAGAGAGGGGTAGAATGGAGGAGGAAGAGCTAGAGAAGGATCCACTGAATGGATGGTTAGAAAGGTGGGAAGAGAGCCACAGTAGAGCTGTGTCACAAATACACATGGATTGAAGGGTCTGGAGCAGCAATGGATGGTCAACAGTATCAAAGGCTGCAAAGAGGTCTAAAAGGATTAGCATGGAGAAGTGTCCTTTTGCCACCTTGGTGATGGCAGTTTTGGTACAGTGTTTTGTGTGTCAAAGCCAGATTGCAAAGGGTCGAGAAGATGGTTGGATGAGAGAAAGTGTTATAAGTGTTTATAAACAATCAGTTCAAGAAGTTTAGAGGCAAGGTGAAAAAGAGAGATTGGGCGATAGTTGCAAGGAGATGCTGGATTGAGAGGAGAAGGATATTGTTATTATCGGTATTGAATATGTATTGAAAAGTCATTTGCTGTGAGAGAAGTGGTAATGGAAGGAGAAGGAGGGCACAGGAAGGTATTAAAAGTGGAGAAAAGACATAGATGAAATTATATTTGCAAAGTAGTTTTGCTTGGACGGATGGAGGGTGGAGCAGTAGGAGAGCAGCATAAATTTGGAATGCAAGAAGTTGACAGAGGAGAAAGATTTCCTCTAGTGGCATTCTGCAGTGTGGGTGCATTTTTGCAAGTAGCTTGTCAGGCGTGTGTGCCATGGTTGGGGGTGCTTCCATCGGGTGCGAGCTATGGAAGAAGGAACTATTTTATCAAGGGCAGAGGTCAGAATGGAATTATATAAATAGATTACTCTGGATGGGAAAGTTTGGAGATTGCAAGGATAAAGGGGTTTAGAGTGTTAAAGAGTAGTTTTGCTTTTATGGTGTGTAAATTTCTATGGAGTCTATTTGAAGGGTTATGTGGTGGGTGTGCAGTCGGTGTAGTGATGCTTCATTTCAAAAGATATTGGTTGGAGAGTGGGAATAGGTAGTTATTAAAATGAGAGACAGAACAATGGTGGCTGAAGATTAGGTCAATTGAATGCCCATCTTTGTGAGTGGGGGAATTCGTCCACTGTGAGAGGTCAAATAATAAAGTGAGCTCCAGGATTTTTGAAACTTTATCAATGGGAATACTGAAGTCCCCTAGAATGAGGGCAATTGAGTCACAGGAAAGCAAGTAAGAAAGCCATGAGGCAAAGTGGTCAAGGAAAAGGGTGGGTAACCCGAGGGCAATAAATAACAGCAACTCGGACAGACGTAGGTGAACATAAATAATTGCATGGGCTTCAAAAGAAGAGAATGTGTGGGAAGAAGTGGGGGTATCTATTGAAAAGTACAGCAGGGAGAGAGCGAAGGAGGCCAACACCGCCTGTTACCAGGCCTGGGTTTATGTCTGAAGTGCTGCTCCCATAAGAGAGTGCAGCAGGGGAGGCTGTGTCTGAGGGAAAGAGGCAGGTTTCAGTGATGGCCAAGAGTTTAAGGGAGTGGAAGATGAACAGGTCATGGATAGAGGTAAGTTTGTTGAATACAGAGTTTCAGAGTGCACAAGTGAATGGAGTGTTTGCCTTTGTGAGGCATGGGATTTATATGAGTTATGTGTATTTTTTGTTAAAATTTCTGTATGGTGTGTGTGACTGGGTAATGGTGGAAATGAAGGACTGTGCAGGAGATGCTAAAAGCAGCAAGATGGGGAGAAAGAGTAGGGAGACAGAAGACAGGAGCGGTCGTGGTCTGACAGTAACTGATTCAGTCACTTAAACACAGCCCCCTGTGAAGTGCAGTCTGGGTCCATTGGACCCACTTGATGCCATGTTTGAGCTGACCCTGGGAGGAAGCATGGACTTATGCCATAGACTGCCCTAGTGTGTGTAATGGCAGAGGTGTTTTTTTTTGCCCTGGCTAAGAAACTCTGTACGTTGGCAAGCTGTTAGACCTAACAACCCATGAAAATCCTGCATTATTCTGGATGGTTGAGAGGTCCACGGTAGCGCCCTTCAAATCTCACAGGTCCCAGATGCCCAGATGCTCAAAGTGCTATCACAATATAGATAGCATATACGTTGAAAAACATCCAGAGCATGAAATTTGCTGTAGCAATTATACAAAGACATAGAGCTTGCAGTACACTGTACAATTTCAGCGCTTATTAATACTCGTTTCAAAGCAATGTGTGTTGTATTTGGCCATAAATATGACTGCATAGACCTCACTTGGGTCTTTAACATATACACAGGTAGGCCATTCTGAGCGTAGATAGGGAAATTATTTAGGTTTAACTAGGGATCTGGTAAAAGTTAGGGTTATAATTAGGAATTAATTATATATATATATGGGTGACATCTTGAGCTTTTGGATTGATGTTATCTGTAGGGGATAAAGAGGATACAATGAAATATGCGTGAGAGTGTGGTATTAAAGGGCCATAATACCCAAATGTTTAAACACTTGAAAGTGATGCAGCATAGCTGTAAAAAGCTCACTAGAAAATATCACCTGAACATCTCTACGTAAAAAAGAAAGATATTTTACCTGGGTCCATTGGTGGAAATGAAGGACTGTGCAGGAGATGCTAAAAGCAGCAAGATGGGGAGAAAGAGTAGGGAGACAGAAGACAGGAGCGGTCGTGGTCTGACAGTAACTGGTTCAGTCACTTAAACACAGCCCCCTGTGAAGTGCAGTCTGGGTCCATTGGACCCACTTGATGCCATGTTTGAGCTGACCCTGGGAGGAAGCATGGACTTATGCCATAGACTGCCCTAGTGTGTGTAATGGCAGAGGTGTTTTTTTTTCCCTGGCTAAGAAACTCTGTACGTTGGCAAGCTGTTAGACCTAACAACCCATGAAAATCCTGCATTATTCTGGATGGTTGAGAGGTCCACGGTAGCGCCCTTCAAATCTCACAGGTCCCAGATGCCCAGATGCTCAAAGTGCTATCACAATATAGATAGCATATACGTTGAAAAACATCCAGAGCATGAAATTTGCTGTAGCAATTATACAAAGACATAGAGCTTGCAGTACACTGTACAATTTCAGCGCTTATTAATACTCGTTTCAAAGCAATGTGTGTTGTATTTGGCCATAAATATGACTGCATAGACCTCACTTGGGTCTTTAACATATACACAGGTAGGCCATTCTGAGCGTAGATAGGGAAATTATTTAGGTTTAACTAGGGATCTGGTAAAAGTTAGGGTTATAATTAGGAATTAATTATATATATATATATATGGGTGACATCTTGAGCTTTTGGATTGATGTTATCTGTAGGGGATAAAGAGGATACAATGAAATATGCGTGAGAGTGTGGTATTAAAGGGCCATAATACCCAAATGTTTAAACACTTGAAAGTGATGCAGCATAGCTGTAAAAAGCTCACTAGAAAATATCACCTGAACATCTCTACGTAAAAAAGAAAGATATTTTACCTCAAAAGTTCCTCAGTAGCCACATCCCATTGTAAAGGACTTCTAAGCAGCAAATCAGTATATCTGTCCCGGGACAGCGGAAGGAGCGAGCTTTCGTGCACACTCATCTTATTTCCCTATTCAGTTTAAGGGAGTTTACAATGAAATATTATAAGAGTTAAGTCAAATCTCATGAGATCACAGTAAAAGAGTTCATGACCTCAGCAATGTTGATGCTGATTGGCTGCTGTTCATTTCTTCAATTTTTTTTTTTTTTTACCTGCAGCTGGACAGCAGCTGAGTATAACTTTTTACACAGAACTTACTCTGCTGAGATGAGGAGATTGTAAGGTAATATATCTACCTTTTTTACATAGAGATGCTCAGGTGATATTTTCCTGTCATCTTTTTACAGTTACGCTGCATCAGTTTCAAGTGATTTAGCATATGAGTATTATGTCCCTTTAAGTCTAAAACTATGAGACTGCAATGGTATAGTGAATATTTTAGGGAGTTACATTATAGACAGCGACTTAGGCAATACAGCCATATTTGTTTGCATTGTCATCTGACCGATGGGTGGATACACAAGTCAAAATATGGGAATAGATGGAGTTAACGATTACATTTAGGTATTGATAGAGTAGTGATATGTGAATTAGTGGTATTTTTAAATATATTCCTATGAAAAATGTTAATGCTCTCTATTGTGTATGGGAGAACAAAGAGAATAGAGTGTTATCATGGTAGTGATATATATTCTGCTCC
Source organism: Bombina bombina (assembly GCF_027579735.1). Classification (NCBI taxonomy): domain Eukaryota; kingdom Metazoa; phylum Chordata; class Amphibia; order Anura; family Bombinatoridae; genus Bombina; species Bombina bombina. The sequence goes on from NC_069504.1 coordinate 803,848,692, forward strand.
TCCCTCCACGGGCCCCGGCCGCAGGCCACACTTGGTAGGGGGGATACTGAACACAAAATAGTCTGTCAGATCTAATCCATTTGCTGTAAGCATCTATCATTATATACAATACTAAAGAAAACACATTTATATTCCGTACAGCTATGCTATGTAAAAATCTTAATTTATGCAGGTGTCCATATGCAATTAAACACTCCACTTTGTTTTGCCACTTTGGAGGAAGAAGAAAAACTAAAAAAAATAATAATAAAATGAGAACACTTATTAAACATTCTGAAACTCTTCGTTACAGTCTCAAATCTGAACCCGCCTCCGATCTCGTATAGTCCGCTCTAACAATTTTTCCCAACAAACAGCAGTAGGCAATAATTAATGTGGATTATACAAAATGTCTGTACCTTTTAGAAATTGGAAGTAAAACTTTAAACTAAAAGGCATACATAATAGGGTATTGGTGTAAAAAAATTAGCCAACAATAGACCTTTTTGGAACCTATAGGGAAAAGTTAACAAAATAATTTACCAATAAGCTAAATCAGCTGTCCGAGAGGGGCCGCTGCAGTCTACCCCTCTCCTGTCTTTGGAATATAGCCATCGCCTTGTAAGTAAGAAATGTTCACCTCCAAGGCAGAAGAATATCTTCGCCCTCCAATCTCTCCTGTTAATGTGAGCCATTGGTGGACAGGCTGGTCAGTGAGTCTTTTAGGCGTCTCTAAAGACTGATGTGAGACCGCTTTCCATACAACAAATATCCACACCCGTGAAAGAGGTCAGAGCGTGTGGCATCATATTGTTTAGAGGTAATTTCTCCTTTAATGAGCTTCGCCCCAGTGATCACCTCTGTCTGTGAATTCCCTTCAAGCTTCCCAGGAAGCGCAATGCTTCTTTAGATCAAGTGTGATAGCTGGAACCCGTCTCGTATGCTATTAAGTGCCAGCGTATGAGGTACCTCTGGTGCTAAATAGTGATCTCCGGTATCAGGGCTCTCAACAGCCAGGCCTATTACTTTGGTGTGCTCACAGTCTGAGACCGGCATCAAGTTCGCTTGCGTCTGAATTTCTTCATAGCAGTGTATAAAGCCTTGTTGCCTCGTAGCGATATTGTAAAGCTCTGTATTTGTTGTGGTGTGCGCCACAGAGTTGGCGCCATTTTGGTTACTAGAATCATAGAAGCTGTCCCTTTGAGTGCACGGTATGTTGTTAGTGCAAATCTTGCTCACCAGGAAATCGTATGGTGCTTTATCGAGTAGTTTTTCAAAGAGTCTCTCCAGTCTTTCAAAGGACGATGTTAGGTGATATTGCAGCTCTGATTCTCCCATGCAGGTCATTGTGAAAAGAGAGGTATATAAACACATACACTTCTCCGTATTCTTAGTTCCCCGTGTCTTGTAAGTGTGTTATCTTAGATGTCAGGTAGGGTTGGATGTTGAAGAGATTCGGTAAGCCAGATAAATCTGACGGCACCAGTAACCCGGCTCTTCTTGGGGGGAAGGTGGATACCAACTATTAGACCGCCGCATTTGGCCTATCTCCAATCTGAATACCCAATGTCATTAAAACAGCAAATATGAGTGATTTAGGTCCCCAGATGCCAGATCTATGGGGCTTTCTATTTTTATGTTCTTGTCTTCGCTGTTAAAAATTAATAATCGGCGGATTATCAAAGATTCTTTTGGAGCTTTCAGAAAATGCGTCCGAACTGGAAAGCTGCACGGACACCCCCCCTATTGTCAGGATTTTACCCTGATTTCAATAGTTGTTTGCTGCTTTTTATCTTGGCTGCCATTTTGACTAACCTGTCTTTTCTCCTTGCCTGCAGCAGAGTGTGTATTGCTGCTAACTACTCCCAGGCTCCCTCTTATGGCCAAACTGGAGAACATCATCAGAGAGAGACACGTTGAAGTCCCAGAGTAATGATGTCATCACTCCCTATTTAACTGCCTCAGTCCTGTTTGCCATTGCCCTTGTGTTGTCTCTGATCTATCTTTGAGTTCCTGTCTCTGTGTATACCTGGCCTCTTTGACGTCCCTTCTGGTTCCTGAACCCTGGCTAGTTCCTGACTTTGCTGTACTTTGTATTCCTGACCCTGGCTCGTCTGACTACTCGCTTTGGTTCCTGACCCGGCTTGTCTGACTATCTGCTCTGGCTTTGACTCCTGGCTTGTCTTTTGGCTTTTGGACTTTTGGATAATTTTTTATAATTTTTATTGATTGATTTATTTTTAATTTTTTTTTTATTGGGGTTCAAACATGGTAAAACACAAAATAAAAGTACTTTGTTACAATTGCTTTATTCATACAGTTGACTAATAATGAAAGTAAAAAAGAAAAGTACCACATGTTACATATGTACCTGATCAATACAATTGAAGTATTAGGGGGGTATCAAATGAAGATATAAGAAGAACCTCAATTTTAACATATATAATAAAATGTATATTAACAACCCCAGCCTGCAGGCAATATTAAGAGTAATGAAGTTCCCTCTATATACCTTAGAGGACACTTTGGTCCCCAGTACTCAGCTAATTAACCTTGTTCAATAATAGTAGAAAAGGGTAACTTATGGACCCAAGATTGTGGGCTAGTTACACAATTAGCAAATTACTCTATTTAAAAGTAAGATATTTTAGGATCCAATAAGTATTCTACTATACTATAGATAAACTGATATTAACAAGTATGAGGAACACATGTATAATAGGAACAACACTTGAAGTCAGGTTTACAGGAGAAGAACAGGCTTATTGGCTCCATATGAGAGGAATGAACAGTGCTGTTTTACATGAAAATCTCATATTTATATATTCCTAGTCCGGAATAACATTCAGAAACCAAGTACTAGTTACACTTCACTGACACGTACAGGAAGACATTTTCATGTATTTCAGACGTATTCATTTGCCAAGGTTTACAGGTTGGGCCATAAAATGCTCTAACACAAAGTGCCTGACTACTAAAACTACCAAATTCTTATTTCTGTACGTCCCCTAAGCAAATGTGAGGGTAGTAATCAACCTGAAGTATATTTAAGTAAATATCCCTTATAGTGAAAACATATACGTGTAACAGCGAGGGGGCACCATGATGGCAGTCAAACATTAAGCACAGATGAAACCTATAGCACTATGTAAGCAGATTAAAATAGTATATTTTACTTATCACAGGGCACACAGTTAATGTCCAGCCGACTAGACCTTTACAAATAGAAAATAAATCAGGAGCAGCCGTAGAACCTGATTGGATCCACTGACCGATTTCAAATCTCACATCTAGGAGCAAACCGGTATGGGAAATAAAGGAGCTAGGCTTCTCCTATGTGGATCAGCATAGTTTGTAACCAAGAGCGTGATTTTTCTATTAAATGTTCTAGTACACTGGAAAGTTCATCAAGTCTACCTTCATATAATGCCTGTGGAAGTAAGACCATTACAGCCTCTAACCCTGGTCTCGGAGCTTGCGGTACCGCCAGAGTCCCGTTTTGTACCTGTAAGTCAAACTGACCATGCAACCCTTCAGACAAACTCCGGTGCTCCGAGGGTGTGATTCCTTAGCGGCTAGTCTAGCTGACGCCTGTTTTTCTAGAGGAGATAGTCTTAATATGGACTAGAAAATCCCCAGATAGAGCGATGATCAGTCTAGTTTAAGAGCCGGCAGCGCACACTCTTCGGCAGGAGGATCGAGAGAAGGTTTGGCTCATCCGGCTCACAGAATCATACCTCTCCATCTCATCTAGGGGGTATTTGGGAGCATAGCCTCCTATGAGGTAGATAGATCTATGTTTTTTTAATCCACCATTTCAGCCCTCGATTATGTTGTGATTTGCTGAAAGGAGACACCTGCTGATCTATAGCTCCATAAAGTAGGGCGGATCGCCAAGGGAAAGTTCTGCAAACCCAGTCTGTGTTTGAATGAGGGGTCTTAGGCAGTGTATTCTTTTCCTCTGAAGGCAGCGTCCCTCCTCTAAGGTTATCCCTCTGATTAGTATGGGGTCTGATTTTGTTTGTGATCTCAACAGCAGAGTTGAGAGGTTGGATCACTATAGGTGGTTCTCCTTGGCTACTGCTTAGGACTTCAAGAGGATCATCAGCTAAGCTAGATGTTAGGTTAGTTTCCAGGAGATCTTTCGCGGCATTTGACTGTTTATTCCTAGGTGATGTAGGGAACTGGCCTTCTTTCCACGCTGTACTGAGTAGCGGCCACATGTCAAAACTAGCAGAAATTAGAAAGGATAGCCTTAGAAAGTGTTCCTCTAATAAAGAGCATATTGTATCTTCAAGTGGTTGCCAGTTAAGTGCCATGATTTAAGAGACAATAGGGTGCTTTTTAGAGTGAAATCTGCTCACTCAGATGTATGGGGACAGTGTAGAGGTTTCAGTGATAGGGAAAGGCCTCAAAGTGAATAGGTCCGGTACTGAGGGCAATTAAGCAGTGCCACGATCCAAAACCCTATATCTCGGATCAGGACGCCAACAGACAAGCCTCTCCACAATTTTAATATGGATAGCCCCAGATCTGCTTCGCAGAATTAAAGAACTGTGAAGAAAACTTGAGGAGCTGAAGCTCAGTGTGACCAGTAAAATGGCCGCCGCCTGGAAGTATTTTTTAATAAAGGTGTGATTAATTTAGCATTTTACGTCTCTGTCTGGTTCCTGGAACCCTGACATTACGCAAGGGCCATGAATCCTGATTGCGCTAATAGTCCACCTTAATCCACCATCATTTCCAGGATAGAGGAACAGGATCACTGCATGGATCAATATGCACTAGCCCTGCAAACCCTTTTGACTCACACTACACACTTGGATCAGAGTGCCCCACAACCTATGGCTGCTCCTGCTTCTGCTGCTGTACCTAGTCCTACCTGGAGCATGTCGATCCTAATCAGTGCTAAAGTTTTTTGAACCAGGTGGGCACATACTTTGAGATGTTACCTCAGGCGTTTCCCTCTGACAGAGCTAAGGTGAGATTTCTCATCTCATTACTCTCTGACACTGCTCTTGCTTGGGCTTATCTCTTGTGGGAGACTAATAAACCTCTGATATATAATTACTCTGAATTTGTGGCCTTCTTTTAAAGGGTATTTTATTCTGGCTCGCTCCTCCTCTGCTGCCAAATTACTCCTGTCCATTCAGCAAGGTATGAGATCTGTAGAACAAAAAGGGGGTTTGGTTAAGCACACCAAAAAAAAAAAAAAAACTTTTTATATCTTAGCACACATATTGTGGGAGTGCTACCAAAGTGATTTATCTATACTTTGTCTGCTAAATATTCTTAAAATAGTTAAAATAAAATTGGGATCAATATCTCACAATATTATTAACATATATTTCTGCTGCAAAAAGTTTTTGCCTGTTAAATATGCTTTTAAATTTTTAAATAAAGATGGGATCTTATCAAATACAGAATATTTTTTTTTTTGGTGTGCTTAACCAAACCCCCTTGTTGTTGTATTTCTTTGATAGGGAGCTGACCAAATCCCTTTGGTTAAAGCACACCACCCAGCCCAGGTGTGTTCCAGACAATGTGATTGTGGTATACATATAAAGCTAGGGAGTTTCATTCTGTGCAGTCATGATTTGAGGCATAGTACTGCAGTGTGGGAATTCTGTATTTGAATATTAGAATCGAATGATTCAACCCAGCAAAGCTAAACTGATTAGTGTTAGGACCAGTCTATTGTGGGACACCTTGTAAGTGGTGACTGGCTTAGCAGAATATGGCCATATTGTGTGACTAAGATCCCATCTTTATTTAAAAATTTAAAAGCATATTTAACAGGCAAAAACTTTTTGCAGCAGAAATATATGTTAATAATATTGTGAGATATTGATCCCAATTTTATTTTAACTATTTTAAGAATATTTAGCAGACAAAAGTATATATAAATATGCTATAAATATGTGTACTAAAGTATTTTTTGTTGTTATGAGATCTGTAGCCCAGTATGCCATTGAGTTCCGTACACTTGCAGCAGAGGTAGGTTGGAACAATGAAGCTCTTGTTACCACCTTCTCTCATGGGTTTTAAAATGCTATTAAAGACAAAGTTTCTGCCAGAGATTTACCAGAGGATCTCGAGGCCTTGGTGTCTTTTCTAATCCTAATTGACATCAGACTCAGAAAGAGACCCTCCTTCAAGGAGCGCTTACTGAAGCCTCCTGTCCAGTTGTCTCCTACTTTTTCGTTTCCAGCCATGCCTCCTGTTCCCGAGACACCAGGTCCTGCTGAGCCTATGCAGCTGGGATTCACATGCCTCTCCGCGACAGAGAGGGCCTTTAGGAGGAGGTAGGGGCTCTGCCTCTATTGTGGGCTACAAGGTCAACTTTTTAAGTCTTCTCTTACACGTCCGGGAATCGCCCGCACCTAAGGTCCTGTCGGGGACAGACCTTGGGTAGTTTATCCTCATTCCCGGAACCTCAAAAAGAGAGACCTTTGGTAATTGTGTCTTTTCCTAGGTGGACTTCTCTATAATCACCCAGGCTATTGTAGACTCTGGTGCTGCAGGCTTTTTCATTGACAGTGCTTTTGTATCAAAGCACTTCATTCCAGTACAACCTTGGTCCACTCTACTTGCTATTTAAGCCATTGATGGCAGGCCCCTTCATCCTGCACTCGTTATCCATGAAACTGCTCCATTATCTATGGCTGTTGGGGCTCTCCATAATGAAACTCTCCAGTTCCAGGTTATACCTTTTCTGCATTTTCCTGTTGTTCTGGGTTATACCTGGCTCCAAAAGCACAATCCCAGTTTTGGCTGGCATAGGTCCGAAATATTATCATGGTCCCCACAATGTTGTTCCACTTGCCTCCGGAAACCAGTCAAAGTATTGTGCACTTCTTCCTTATCTTTACTGTCAGAGAGGAGTACAGAGTGTTCCAAGATGTTTTTGATAAAGTGTGGGCCGGTACATTGCCTCCTCACCGGTCTTATAATTGCTCCATTCCCCTACGGGGGCTGGGTTTACCCTCTGTCTATTGCGGAGAATAAAGCCATGGAGGAGTATGTTGCCGATGCCCTATCGTGGGAACTCATCCGCAAATCCTTCTCTCCAGCAGGGGCTGGTTTCTTCTCTGTGAAGAAGAAGAGTGGCGAGTTAAGATCATGTATCGATTATAGGGATCTTAATCACCCTTCCATTAAAAATACTTAACCTATTCTACTCATCAAGGAACTCTTTGACCGCCTCAAGGGAGCTACGTTTTTTTATACGCTAGATCTGAGAGAAGCTTACAATGTTGTTAGGATCAAAGAGGGCACAAATAGAAAACAGCATTTAACACCAGGAGTGGGCATTCTGAATATCTTGTAATGCCTTTGGGCCTATGCAATGCTCCTGTTGTTTTCCAGGAATTTATTAATGATGTCCTACGAGATATGTTACAACAGTGTGTTGTGGTGTACTTAGACAACATCCTCATACACTCACCCACACTTGAGGCTCACCGTACTGATGTCACACTGGTACTTCAGAAACTACGTGAGAACGGCCTGTTTTGCAACCTCGAGAAACGTGAATTTCATCAAACTCAAGTCACCTTACTAGGTTACGAAATTTACACTGCAGGGTTCTCCATGGATCCTGACAAGTTATCTGCAGTGGCCTCGTCCAGTTGGTGATTTGGTCTATTCAACATTTTTTGGGTTTCAACAATTACTATTGAAAGTTTAATAAAAACCTTTCTTCCTTGGTCAAACCTACCGCAGACATGACCTGTAAAGAGAATGATCCACTCCATTGGTCACCTACCGCAATTAAGGCCTTTGAGAGTCTTAAAACTGCCTTTGCTGTCTCTCCGGTTCTGGCTCATTCTAACCGTGCTCTGCCTTTCATTCTAGAGGTTGATGCGTCTGAGACAGGAGTAGCCGCCCTCTTGTCTCAACGTCCTAAGACTGAGGGTTCCTTGCATCTGTGCAGTTTCTTCTCTAAGAAATTGTCCCCAGCGGTGTGAAATTCCAAAATTGGCAACAGGGAATTACTGCCCATAATTTTTGCACTCAAGGAATGGAGGAAACTTCTTGAAGTTATTAGCGTACCAGTGCTTATCCTCACTGACCACAAGAATTTGACTTACCTATCCAAAGCTAAACATTTGTCGCCCCTACAGGCGACAAACGGCAAGTGTTTTGTACCTGACAATCTTCGCATTAAACTTTTGCACACATACCACTATCCTAAACCCGCAGGTCACCCGGGCAACAACCAAATGATTTGGTCTGTCACTCGACAATTCTGATGGCCAGGTCTTCGTTCTGATGTAGCTGCGTATGTTGCCTCCTGCGCAGTCTGTGTGCAGAATAAGTCTCCTTAACATCTTCCTGTGGGTCTTCTTAAACCTATTGCTAAGGGTGAGCTTCCTTGGACACATCTATCCATGGACTTCATTGTTGACCTTGTTTCCAATGGCAATACTGTTATCCTGATGGTTGTAGACCGTTTTTCCAAAATGTCACATTGCATTCCCTTGAAGAAGCTGCCTACCGCTCAGGAGCTTGATTTAATTTTTGCTTTGGAGGTCTTCTGTTTACATGGGTTACCCAAGGAGATAGTCTAGAACCAGGGTAGCCAGTTTGTCTCCAGATGTTGGCGCTACTTTTGAGGATCCAGCTTTCCTTCTCCTCAGCCTATCACCCTTAATCTATTAGGGCTGCGGAAAGGTCCAACCAAGCTCTGGAACAGTTCCTCCATTGCTATTTCTCACATCACCACAATAACTGGTCTGACCTGTTACCTTGGGCAGAGTTTGCTCGTATTATTGCTATCAATGCTTCCTCCCAGTTGTCCCCATTCATGGCGAACTATGGGTTTCATTCATCTTTTTTGCCTGATGCGTTCATGTTTTTGAAGGAGCATCTCCGGCAACTATGTTCCTCTTGGGTGAAGATTCAGGAATGCCTTTGTTGGTCAATGCAGCACAAAAAGTTCCAGGCTGACCGTAGGCGTCTACCCGCACCTACCTAACAGGTTGGGGAGAGGGTTTGGCTGTACTCCTGCAACTTGAACCTTCGTGTGCCTTCCAATAAACTGGCTACCAGTTATGTTGGGCCTTTTCGAATACTCCAATGGGTCAATCCGGTTGCCTATGCTCTTGACCTTCCTTCTGCAATGCGCTTCTCCAATGTTTTTCACGTCTCCCTCTTGAAACCATTGGTTTGCAATCGGTTTACCACTGTACTACCTCGTCCCCCATCCTATTTCTGTTGACAACCATGAAGATTATGAGGTCAGAAGCATTATTGACTGTCCAGAGGTTGCATTCAGTATTTGGTTTACTGGAGGGGTTACAGTCCGGAGGAGCGTTCATGGTTTACCTCCTCTAAAGTTCATGCTCCCGCCCTCCTCCGTGCATTCCATGCACATTTCCCCAATAAGCCTTTTGTCCTTCCGTTGGGTAAGGGTTGTTGAGGGGAGGGTACTGTTATGGTTTTACCCTGATTTCAATAGTTATTTGCTGCTTTTTATCTTGGCTGCCATTTTGACTCATCTGTCTTTTCTCCTTGCCTGTAGCAAACTGTGCAATGCTGCTCACTACTCCCAGGCTCCTTCTTATGGCCAAGCTGGAGAACATCATCAGAGAGAGACAGGTTGCAGTCCCAGAATGATGATGTCATCACTCCCTATTTAACTGCCTCAGTCCTGTTTGCCATTGCCCTTGCGTTGTCTCTGATCTCTCTGTGAGTTCTTTTCTCTGTGTATACCTGTCTTGTTTGACATCCCTTCTGGTTCCTGATCCCTGGCTAGTTCCTGACTTTGCTGATCTTTGTATTCTTGACGCCAGCTCGTATGGCTACTCGCTTTGCTTCCTGACCCGGCTTGTCTGACTATCTGCTCTGGCTTTGACTCCTGGCTTGTCTTTTGGCTTTTGGACTCGTTATAATTTTATGTTATTTTTTAGTAAAGGTGTGATTAATTTAGCATTTTATGTCTCTGTCTGGTTCCTGGTACCATGACACTTATTTACTTCTATTATCAGATTTGCTTTGTTCTTTGGTATATTTAGTTGAAAAGCATACCTAGGGTTTACTCAAGAGCAGCAATACACTACTATAAGCTAGCTGCTTATTGGTGGCTGCAGATATATCCCTCCTGTCATTGGCTTACCAGATGTGTTAGCTAGATCCCATTAGTACATTGCTGTCTTTCAACAAAGGATACTAAGAGAATGAAACCAATTTGATAATAAAAGTAAATTTGAAAGTTGTTTAAAATAGTATTTTCTATCAGAATCATGGAAAAAAACATTTTTGGGTTTCATGGCCCTTTAAAAGAAAAAACAGATCTGACTCCAGTCAACACATTCACTAAAGCATGACAACATCTCTGTAGAGTGAACATGCTTTTTAGAGTAAACACAGAAACTATAGCTCATTATCTCAATGGAAAGGCATCCCAATACTTAACATGTCTTGGCAGCCACACCTTATGTGCACTCATACTAGTGATGCCAGGCTCTGAGCGCCCCCAAGTGGTAGTAAAGGAGATTTCTGAAATCACTGTAACAAAATCTTCTCTGTTATTTGATCTTTTTATTTTTTATTTTTTTATATGTATTTGTTTTTATTGGAAATTCAACATCATAACAAGCACTGACATCATTAAACTTTTTTCATTCCACAAAAATAAAATAAAAAAAGGAGAATTATCAAAATTGTATCTCGACACATAGTGTCTGGGAGTAGAAATTGTGAGGAGAGAATCTTATAATGCCCAGCAAGGATCATAATGATAAGAGGGATAATTAAAGGGACATGAAACCCAATTTTTTCTGTCATGATTTAGAAAGAGCATGTCATTTTAAACAACTGTCTAATTTACTTTTATTATCTAATTTGCTTCATTCTCTTGATATTAGTTGCTGAAAAGCATATCTAGATATGCTCAGTAGCTGCTGATTGGTTGCTGCACATAAAGGCCTTGTGTGATTGGCTCACACATGTACATTGCTATTTCTTCAACAAAGGATATTTAAAGAATTGAGCAAATTAGATAATAGAAGTAAATTGGAAAATTGTTTAAACTTGCATGCCCTATCTGAATCATGAAAGTTTAATTTTGACTAGACTGTCCCTTTAAGGCACTGTAGAATTCTTCTGCCATACACAAAAACATGTATTAATCACTACTTGGCTAACTGACTGACAAAATAAAGTTCAGAATGAAGAAATAAAAAAATAATCCTAAAAGAACACAAGTAACAATAAGTAAAATGAAGTAAACTGAAATAATATAAGTGTGGCAGTTTCTATTCCACTAAACTATAAAATTGTGTAATTTATAAGTCTCAGGCTGAAGGAAAAGGAGAGATTTTGAGAAGGGGAGAGGAAGAAGGAAATTTAGGAGAAAATAATGAAGATCTAGAAGAACAGGAAAGTATAAATGGGGTGGGTAAGTTAGTCACTCTACAGTCTACAAATTGAATTAGTGGGACCAAAAAGAAAGTACTTTGTACAGCTACCACCCATCATCACATTGCTAGTTTACACCCCAGGTTGTTATGCTCCTAATAGTGATTTCCAGTCAAACTTGACATCATGATATAAAGGTAATGTTCCCTCTTCTAAAGAAGGAATGTTCTTATAGCAATAAAAGGCCAGTTGTATTCTGGATCCAATTGGCTAGGGAGTGAACCTGAGTAGATTTCCATTTTCGAGTTATGAGGGAGCAAGCGCTATTCAGCACTATCTGAAGAAGGTTCCATCTGATCTTACAGAATTTTTTGGTTTTATAATTCAAGAGACAAGTTAAAGGAGACAATGAAAAGGCATCACCTATTACTGTCTTAAGGGCGAACTCTATGGCCCTCCAAAAAGGAACAATCAACAAAAATTGCAACCAGATATGTAGCATTGTGCTACTCAAACCACAAACTCTCCAGCAAATATGATTCCCATTGGAATATATATGGTTAAAGGATATTAAACCTAATTTTTTTTTCTTTCATGATTCAGATACAGCATGCAATTTTAAGTAATTTTCTAATTTACTCCTATTATCAATTTTTCTTCATTCTCTTGGTATCTTTATTTTAAAAAGAAGGAGTGTAAGCTTAGAACCAAGCCCATTTTTGGTTCAGTACCCTGACAAATGCTTGCTGATTGGTGGCTACATTTAGCCACCAATCAGCAAGCGCAACCCAGATTCTGAAACAAAATGGTGCCTGAGAGTAGCTTTTTCCAGGTGACACATTCGTGTATCTGAGGAGGTCCCTCCCAGGAGCGGAACTATGCACCATATGCTGAATTTTGGCATATTCTAACCGCGATACAAAGAAGCCTCGAGTGGTATCTTGGAGAGCCATTCTTTTTTGGAGTTTGCCCCATTTTACCAGTTTAACAAATAGGATTGTGTCACTAAATTCACCTTCTGGAAACCATTTAGGTTCTAAACCTCCAATTATTTCTTCAGCATAGGAAATCAGAGACATGGGGGATACTGACGATGATAAGCCTGTTTGTGAGTTACAGATATTATACCAGTTGTCAAAGATATGTGAATACAGAGGGGACAGCCTGGTCAAGCGAGGTCTTGCTGCTTGATTAACCCAGCATAGAGAACCAACAGACACAGATTACAGAAGGTGGGAATCGATAGAGCCCATGCTTTAGTGTCTTTTTTTCCCATGTCACTCGAAGATTATCTGTAACGTGATTGCCCAACAGTATTTAAGAATATTGGGGACCCCCATGCCCCCCTCACCAAGTGGCCTGCCTGTACATTACACCTTCATTAATGCATGGTTTGATACAACCCCATATAAAAGAGTTTATTATAGACTGTAACCGTCTTATATATGTGTACCTGAGAGGTATAGAGGAATTGCTTGCAAAATATACAATACTTGTGATAAGACTGTCAGTTTAACTGCCTGTATTCACCCCCACCATGAAATTGGTTTATCTCTCCATGAGGAAAAGTCATTAGACAAGTTTGGAGAGGAGAGGGTCGTAGTTATAATCTCGTATTTTATCTAATGATGGAGCAAGATAGACCCATAAGTACTTAATCTTGGTAGTTTGTATCTTGTAAGTACATATGCTATTTAATGATTTAAAACGTAGTGGGTCCATTGTTATATTAAGGATTTCAGATTTCTCATAGTTGATTAAGAAAAGATTCCGAAAAGTTCAAATGCTTTCATCAAGTGAGGAAGAGAGGTAGTGGGTGAAGATATGTTGGAATTATTTCTGATATGGGTTGCTAATACCTCCATTGTCAGAATAAATAGGAGAGGAAACAGCAGGAGGCCTTACCCGGTGCCATTTTTAAAATCAATGCTATTGGTAAGGAGACCATTAGCTTTAACCTTGGTCGCTGGGTTAGTATAGAGGCTTAATATTCTCTTAATCATAAAGGAACCAAAGCCAACATGAAAAAGGGAAGATTTAAGAAAATGCCAATGCAGACAATTTAAGACCTTTTTAGCACCGGAAGATATTACTAGAGATGGGTCCTTTGACTGGCTGACCTGGTCAATTAGGTAGAGGACTCTAATGGTATTGTACCTTGCTTCTCTTAATAGGACAAAACCGGTTTGGTCGACATGTTAACTGTGGTAGCAAGGAGTTAAAGGGACACTATACCCAAAAAATTTCTTTCATGATTAAGGTAGAGAATATAATTTTAAACAACATTCCAATTTACTTCCATTACCTAATTTGCTTCATTCTTTAGATATACTTTAATGAAGAAATAGCGATGCACACGGTGAACCAATCACAGGAGGCATCTTTGTGCAGCTACCAATCAGCAGCTACTAAGCATATCTAGATATGCTTTTCAGCAAAGAATATCAATAGAATGAAGCAAAATAGATAATAGAAGTAAATTAGAAAGTTGTTTATAATTGTATGCTCTTTCTAAATCATGAAAGAAAAAATTTGGGTTTCATGTCCCTTTAAGTCTCCTTGCCAAAATATTGGCAAACATTTTAATGTTTGCATTTAGTATCGATATGGGATGATAGTTTCCTACTGATATTGGATCTTTGCACGGTTTGGAGAGGACTGATATACAGGGTCGGCTCCAAGGGGGGGTGTCACGGATACCAGACAGCTAAGGCTACCCCCAATCCCCCCCTACAACCTCACCCCTGTTGTTTCTCAGTGGTTTTGGGCTCCTCAGAGCAACCACAAACCACAAAGCCTCCTAGGCTGGCCGGGCTTCTGGAACTTCCGTTCGGCCGCCTCACAACGGACACCCGCCTAACTCCTCTCAGGCTGGCCGGACTTCTGGAACTCCCGGTTGGGAAAATTGTGGGATTGTCCTTTGTGTTATCAAGATGAGTTGTTTGTATAAAAAGAGTGTATGTTTTACAATAAAATCAGTTCCTGTTTAACCTGAATGCTAGTCTGTCTAGTTATTTAGATGAGCTCCAGCTAAAATCACTTTCCTGAGCTACATAGCAGCCTGTTCCAGGCAGAGAAAGGATCATCAGACAGAGCTACCCAGCCTGGGTAGCTGGAGTCTGCGACAGGGTGGGACCCTGGGTACTGATGCTGTCGGGCATCAGGGGTGGCTACAGGCTGTAGTCACTTGCCAGCTACATAGCTGCAGTCGGCAGGGAGGAAGCAGGACCCGTTTGGCGGAGCTACCCAGTCGGGGTAGCCGGGGGTATCCGTCACAGGGGGCATTGGGGGGGAATGCCCACCCAAATGGAATGCTGTGCCCCCTCAAAAAATATTGATATGATCATACGTTTAAAAAAAATAAATAAAATGAATTGTTATGTAATGCTGCATGCTGGGGGCGGAGTTAGCTGCCGGAGTTAACTGTGAGGTCGCATCACGTGTCTGCAAGGAGCTTTGTGTGTTAACCTCGTATTTGGAATTGGAAGTTAATTAGAGACTTTTTGGACTTGTCTTTAAGCCTATTAATTTTACCTAACTATCGTGAGTTACTCATTTTCTTAAAAAATAGACCATGATAAGAATATGATTGTATCATATAAATATAAGTCTATAAATGGCTACTGGCTTCTATCAACGCATCAAAAGTGCACTGTGATCTTAGGCCGGGCCTAAGATCACAGTGCACTTTTTAGGCGTCGATATAAGCCGGTAGCTATTTATAGACTTATATGATACAATCTTATTCTTATAGGCTCACAGTACATAATTTGTATTAAGTAGCCTGATAGCCGTTAGTTATTGCGAAACGGGTATAGCTAAATCTAATCTACAAAATTACCAGTACCTGAAAACCTAGTATCCTCACTGCTATTGCAAACAAAGGGGTTAATTGCATTGGAGGGTTTGGGGTGCATGGCTGTTTAGGGGACATGATTGAGATTTAAAAATGAGTTTAAGGGTTTTGGATCATGGTGATTAAGGGGTAAATTATTTTTAAGGAACTATTGCACTGGGGGTCTCAAGTTTAATGGTTCTGTTTTAGTGCACTACATAGGATTTAGACTTCATTCTTTTACCTAGTGATTTAGCACATATGCTCCAAATGTTAATAGGGGATAAGCCAGCCAGAACCTACACTTTCCTGCAGAATATAGGTCCGATCTTATTTTGATTCTCATACATGCTTTGTAAATGCGTGCCCCCTCGTGGAAAAAAAATGCCCCCCATTTCATTCATTCTGGAGCCGACCCTGCTGATATATGAGCTTCTAAAGTTTGACTGGACCAATGTCCTTCGCTATCAATTGATTGAAATAGGCCTGTGAGGTGAGGGTATATTTTATTTTGAATATATAATTGCTTCACATGTGATTTTAGTGTAATATATTTGAATGATTTTATAATAAAGAACAAAATACATTTACATAACGTGAGAGGAATAATATAAAAATGATGTAAACAAAACATGGAACATGAAGGGGTACTCGGAACTACATTCCCCGGCATACCACGGGAACATAACAAACCGTTCAGATAATCCGAATGTATGATACACATGCGCATTCCAATGCAGCTGTGCCTTCAATGAGAACTACATTTCCCAACGTCCCTTGCAGGCAATGCTTCCTGCGCAGAGGTGACAGTGGGCGGAGCTTTGTGTCAGTGTCGGGCTCTTGCTGCCCCCAGCACATTGCTCTTCGCCGGGTGTCGGAAAACATGGCGCTTAAACGGATTCAGAAGGTGAGCGGTACTGGTGCTCTCGGTATGACGGAAATACTAGCTTTGATTGTTTAGTCACCGTGATAATCATTTATAGTGCTATACTATATACTGGCCAGAATGTGCGAAGAATGAGCTGTTGAAAATGCAAGAATGCTAACTGAAGTATAAAGGGAAATACACGTACTACACAGAGCCTTCAGTGGAACGATGTATAAGGCAAAACCACTGCTAAATAGTGGTCCTATTTGTCGAATGGGAAAATGTAGCACCGCCTACACAAGTAGTAATGCGCGCACGCGCAATGCAACATGGCCTTGTTTGACTGCACTGGTTGTTCATGTGTAAGTTGCTAGAGTAGTAGCTTGTTTGTATAATGCGCATGCGCTTTACGTGAAACTGCTCTTTGGCCGTTTTGCGCATGCGCCACATGTGAGCTACACGCTCCACCCCACACTTTCTTATGTCAGCTGCCAGATAGTGAACCCTGGGCCAGCTGCTAGGCACAGACCTTAAATGGGAAGGGGTGACATAGAACACTGAGTGAAGGGGGGCCCACACGCTCTATGGGTGTAGCAAGGGTACCTATATAGGGGTACATAACACCCTTAAGGGCAGATTACTATTTTTAGAATTAGTTAATGCACCTCCTTATTATAACGTTAGTTGTGTGAAGCCCCTATGAACAAACTCCCTATAGAGACAAGGTGATTCTGTTTGGTACAATTATAGCTTTTCATACCCCATCTTCTAGGAATGGCTCAGGCACATTCCTTCTTATGAAAACTGTTTTTCAAAGCTGGGTATAGCTATATCTGATAATCTATTGCTGCTCGGTGGGGGGAGTAGCAAGTTTTATCACAGGAATGTATGTAAATTCTGTTTATCAATGGGATAGTGTTATATGAAGAAATGTATAGCTCTGACTCATAATGCTGCTTATTGGGAAGGCAAGTCATATTACATAAATAAAAAGTATAGCTGAGGTTGGAGACTAGTATCCTGCTTCACAATAAGGACATGTAATCAAGTCAGAGTTAATTACTGTTACAAACCCAGTTTTTTTTTTTAAAATACTGGATGGTTCTCTTTCTTTATAACTTATGTATCAATTTTGTTTAAATAAAATGTTTTTTTTTGTATCAAGTGCCAAACTAATGTTTTGTGATGGACTACTTATATATTTAGTTATATATTTGGTACTTTGTTTTTGTTATTCTGCCAACCCTTTTTACAGTGAATGATCTTGATAGTAAACCCACATTTGTTTTCTTTCATGATTCAGATACAGCATGCAATTGTAAGCAACTTTCTAATTAACTCCTATTATAATTTTTTTCTTCCTACTCTTGGTATCTTTATTTGAAAAGCAGAAATGTATGTTTTAGAACCGGACTATTTTCAGTTCATTACCTGAGTTCCACTTGCTGATTGGTTACATTTAGCCACCAATAAGCAAGTACAACCCAGGTCCTGAACCAAAAATGGGCCGGTGTTCTGTCGAGAACTCCAATTCCTCAAACTCCTATCTGGCGTCCCTTCTGGTGACTCTTCTATTTTCACCATCTGTTTTGCCTGTCTTGGGGGGTGCACCGCCGATCCTCTAACATATACCCCAAGTAAACCTTGGGGAATGAGGTCTACAATAGGGGCATTGCCCCCATTAAACCCCCCAGGCGGAGGCAAAATAGATAGTGAAGATAGACGATTACAGTGCCCATCTGGTTGTGAATCCTGTCACTCACTGAGACATGAACCAATCAGATGTATGGAATCACTGGAAGTGACGTCAGATTGGAGTTTTTTGATGTATTGGAGTTCTCAATAGAACACCGGCTCTTAAACATACATTTCTGCTTTTTAAATAAAGATACCAAGAGAAGGAAGACAAATTGATAATAGGAGTAAATTAGAAAGTTGCTTAAAATTGCATGCTCTGTCTGAATTATGAAAGAAAAAAATTGGGTTTACTATCCCTTTTTAAATGTAAACATCATAAAACTGCCAGTTTTTCACCACTAACAAAGATCTGTTTTAATATTCCTGATTATTTATTAATTTTTTATGATCTAATTTTGCAGGAGTTGATGGATTTGCAGAGGGATCCCCCAGCACAGTGCTCCGCAGGGCCTGTAGGAGAGGATTGTATGTAATTTTATCATTCCACCTTAAATGTTATCCAAACTATGTTTTGCTCAACAAATGACAATTTCCCTAAAGGGACAGTGCACAGTAAGATGAGTTTCCCCTTAAAGGGATACTAAACCCAATTTTTTTTCTTCCATGATTCAAATAGAGCATGGCATTTCAAGCAACTTTCTAATTTACTCCTCCTTATCAATTTTTCTTCTTTCTCTTGGTTTCTTTGTTTGAATAAGCAGGAATCTAAGCTTATGAGGTGGCCCATTTTTGGTTCAGCACCTGGGTTGCACTTGCTGATTGGTGGCTGCACATATTGACCTCTTGTCATTGGTTCACCCATTGTGTTCAGCTAACTTCCTGTAGTGCAATGTTGTCCTTTAACAAAGAATACCAAAGGAATGAAGCAAATTTGCTAATTGAAGTAAATTGAAAAGTTGTTTAAAATTGTGTTCTCTATCATCAAAGAAAAATTTTGGGTTTCATATCCCTTTAACGTGTTTTCAATAACTTGTTAGACCAGCAACAGATTATAAAATGGATGATACATTCCTCCTTTGTTTATTTCTGTATATGAAATAGCTTTTTTTGTTATTTGAAACAACAACCCATTCAAATAGGTTGTGCTTACAGGGAAACGTGATCTCCTTATTTTATCACTTTCTACACACACAAGCTTTCTTGTCTATCTCTGTTTGTATGCTAAAGCCCAGTACTTAGAAAGAACAATTGAAAATTAACATTTTATTATATATTTCTCCTACACTGCATTGGAAATGTGATTTCTTCTGGCTATGTTGACTCAAATTTTATATCTAATAAAGTTTTCAGTATAGATTGGGATACTACAGGCAAAATCGTCTATTTCAAAGGCCAAAATAAAAGCAGAGATGCTAATTATAAACAATTTAATACAGTCCAAAAAAAAAAGATAATTGGAAACAAATTAAAGAGTAGAACAAAATTACAGTACGCTGTTCCTTTAACTATACTTGTTTTATGGTCATCACTGTATGTTACATTGACCTATGTTCTATGAATGTTGTAGATATTTGCTTACTTTTCTTGAAAAAAAAAGTCCCTTTATCAATATACATTTTTTTACTTTTCTTATCTGCTACTGATCTTGCAATAGCCCCTTTTTGAACCACTCAACTCATAAAAAATTAAGCGAATGAGATCCATTAAGATAATACGTTTTATGCAAATGCTTGCTCAGTGTGTATATTGTTTGAACATATGCACAGTTATATGCATTTGTTGAATCCTGGTAACTTTAACCCTTTAAGGACACAGCTTTCAGTTTGCTCAATTGTTTTATGACGGAAAAATTCCGTCATATGTCCTTAAAAGGTTAAAGGGATATGCAACGCAAACATTTTATTTTGTGATTCAGACAGAACATACTATTTTAACACCTTAATGACCAGCTAAGTACCCTGTATGTCGCTGGTCTTTATATGGGGGTTGCTTTTTTTTTAGACTGCGCTATTTTAGGAAGCCAGCAGAAGGGAGGGAGGGAGGGTGTAATAGCGCGGTCTTGACATTTGCTGCAATACCCACGCTATTACAAACAGACAGTCCCTTATGACCAGCGATGTAAACGGTACGTCGCGGTCGTTGAGGGTTTAAAAAAGGTTTTCAATTTGCTTCATCCCCATGATATTCTGTGTTGAAGAGATACCTAGGTAGGCTACTACAGGTCTCTTGTAAATCTTGTAAATAGATAACATTCTTGCAAAACTGCTGCCATATAGCGCTCCAGAAATGGGTAGGCTCCTAAGCATTACGTCCCTGCTTTTTAAAAAAAAAAAAGTAAACTAAGTGAACAAAGAAAAGTTGATAATAGAAGTAAATTAGAAAGTGGTTTAAAATCACATTTTCTATCTGAATCATGAAAGAAATTTTTTTGGTTTCATATACCTTTACCTTCTGATATTTATGCATGACAAGGGGGGGGGGGCGCATGGGAAAAAAACATAGATTCTACGTATTTAGCCTTTAGCCGCTGCTACATATGGCACATCTTTACAGATATCGTTTGGACACTATGGGCTAGATTTATTAAGCCCCTACGGCAGCAAGTTCTCTCAAGAACTTGCTCGCCGTCATTTATCAAGCAGCGTTCACCAGACCGCTGCTTCCTTAGCCTCTTTGCCACCTCTAATCTGGCGAAATTCAATCTCCTCGGTCTAGTCAGACCGAGGAGATTGACAGCTCCTGCCCGCGCGTGATTGGCTGTGCGCGGGCAGGGGGCAGGATTGCACTCAAGCACAAAATTGCGCTCGTATGCAATGCCGAATACCTGCGGGTATTTTCGCCCCGCCACAGGCGAGTGGAGGCGTACGGGGGCGCGTATCAGCTTTAATAAATCTAGCCCTAAATCTTGAAACAAAGTAGTCATATGTTTACAAGCAAATATAGATCAACTCCTTTTCTCTTTGACTTGCTAGGTCGAATGGGGGGGATGGGTAATGACTAGGCTACACTGCCTGTACTTGAGCAGCGTGACTGCCAACATCGTCTAAGTTAGCAGTGTGGGAATGTGCATTTATTGGAAGTCACATTTGCCTTGAGGTAGAGCGCAAGAGCACAGACCCTCTCACTTTCTGAAAGATCCTACAACTGATTATTTTATTTGCAATACATTTTGTTTTTTTTTCTTAGTCAAATATATTTTCTTATATCTACATTGCACAAGCTGCAGATCTATTTTTAATATAACTGAAGGTAAACAGAAGCCTGTAAATGGCTGTATTTAAAGGGACATGAAATACTATTTTTCTTTCTTGATTCAGAGAGAACATCACATTTTAAATAACTTTCCAATTCACTTCTATTATCTATTTTGTTTTGAGTTCTTGGTTTCCTTTGTTGAAAAGGATACCTAGGTAGGCTCAGGTGCTGCTTATTGGTGGCTTCACGTATATTCCTCCATGTTATTGGTTCATCTCGTGTTCAGCTAGCTCCCAGTAGCGCATTGCTGCTTCTTCAACAGAGAATACCAAGAGAATTCTGCAAAATAGTTGATAGAAAATAGAAGTAAATTAGAAAGTTATTTAACTCTTTCGTGACAGGTTTAAAGTGTCTACATCGGAACACCTGTTCCTATGTAGACAAATTGAAACTACGCGACCGTGCATATGATCGCGAGATTTCAATTATTGGATCGCATCTGGAGGGCGTCCCTACAACCCTAAGAACGCCCTCCAGACCGCGATCAAGTCCTTGAAGCACAGAAGGCTTCAGGACAGCCGTTTGTTATGACGTTCTATTCCGTCATAACGGCTTTAAAGCCCAGTGTAAATATGACGGAATAGAACGGCATAACGGCGTTAAAAATCTTTTCTCTATCTGAATCATGAAAGAGAGACATTTGGGTTTCATGTCCCTTTAAGAGCACTGGGTATTAATTATATTCTTTTTATATTTATAAATCCAGTAGCCTTATTGCAAGCTAATTTATTTTTATATTACTAGGTTAATATATGCCCCTGTTCTACTTTTGTGATGATTAAATGGGCGTGCTCTTCAAAGGCATATTCTGGCACTGTAATTTAACTAGTATTATGTTATTAAAATTCTTTTAATATCCAGACTTAATTTTAATCATATAGTCAGATTAGAACACATTGGTTGTTAGTCACAGTACAGATGAGAATTTAATTAAAGGGACATTAAACACGAAGTACATTTTCTAAGCATTAGGCTTGAGGATATTCCCCGCCTCTCTCTAGTCATGGGTGCTGTCATATTGAAATCTCTTTCACTGCATTCCAGTGCTGACATTTGTACACATTTACAACTCTCCTTCGATACCTACAGTGTAATCTAGGTTTCAAAATGGCAGCACCCATGATTAAAGATGGGTGCATGAAATGTAGTGTTTAGTGGCTGACAGTGAATCTGTATAGAATATAGTCAATAATATGTAGGAGGTGAACATTTAAGTGGATGTATTATTTAGTATTGCACATGGGTTTTAGAGAAACTGCTGTACATAGATTTTGAACATTCTTCACATACAGTGGATTGTATCTGTTGGACCATAACCTGTCAACCAAGAAAGATTCTGTTTTGCATATGTAGACCTTTTTATTTTCACAATTTAACACACTTTTTTTTTTTTTTTTTTTTTAAATTAACTTATCAAATTGACTTTGTTCTCTTAATATCATTTGAAAAGCATATGTACATATCCTCAGTAGCAGCAATGCACTACAGTGAGCTACCTGTTGATTGGTGGCTATACACATTTGTCCCTTGGCTTACTAGATGTGTCCAGTAAGCTCCCAGTAATGCACTGCTGCTCTGGAGTAGACTCTGTATTTAAAGGGACACTGAACCCATTTTTTTTTCTTTTGTGATTCAGATAGAGCATGGCATTTTAAGCAACTTTCTAATTTACTCCTATTTATCAAATTTTCTTCATTCTCTTGGTATCTCAATTTGAAATGCAAGAATGTAAGTTTAGATGCCGGCCCATTTTTGGTGAACAACCTGGTTTGTTCTTTCTGATTGGTGGATAAATTCATCCACCAATAAAAAATACTGTCCAGAGGTCTGAACCCCCCAAAAAAGCTTAGATGCCTTCTTTTTCAAATAAAGATAGCAAGAGAACAAAGAAAAATTGATAATAGGAGTAAATTAGAAAGTTGCTTAAAATTGCAAGCTCTATCTGAATCACAAAAGAAAAAATTTGTGTTCAGTGTCAATTAGAATACATCAATCACTATATTACAAACCTCAAAAAGGTGGCCAGGCATCTCCAATCACTAAAAATAAAAGCAGTGTTAATACAAAAAAAAAACTTTTCTAATGAGGTCATTTATAATAAAAAAATTTTCTTTCATCGTTGAGATAAAACATGTAATTTGAAAACAACTTTCCAATTTACTTCTGTTATCTAATTTGCTTTGTGCGCTTGGTATCCTTTGTTGAAAACCACACCTAGGTAGTCTCAGGAGCAGCAATTCCCTACTGGGAGCTAGCTGCTGATTGGTGGTGGCTTACACATGTATCCCTATTGTCATTGGCTCATCCAATGTGTTCGGCTAGCTCCCAGTAGTTCAGTTAAAAAAATCTTACAGAGAGAATGAAGCAAATTTGATAATATAAATAAATTGGAAAGTTGTTTTAAAGGCACATGAAACCCAAATTGTTTATTTTGTGATTCAGATAGAGTATGCATTTTAAACAACTTTCCAATTTACTTTTATTATCAAATTTGCTTCATTCTCTAGGTATAATTTCCTGAAGGAGCATTAATGCCCTACTAAAAGCTAGCTGAACACATCTAGTGAGTCAATCACAAGAAACAAATGTGTGCAGGCACCAATCACCAGCTTGCACCCACTAGTGTAGGGATATGTACATATTCTTTTTCAACAATGGATACCAAGAGTAGTACTTTTGAAAATAGAAGTGAATTTAAAAGTGTCTTAAAATTTACATACTCTATCATATTTATGCAAGTTTATTATTGACTTTCTTATCCCTTTTAATATCCAAGTTTCCAAAAATATATTCTGTGTCATCTGTCATATGCAACGCTGATCATTCACCACGGAAATGTTTCACATCAATTCATGTGTCGTGCTTCACATAATGCAGTGTTTCTCAGTCCCATAATTTAATCCGTACTATTGGACATGAGTCAGTTACAGTTCTCATGTGGCATAAACATTAATCAGTGTATTACAAACATGCAGAAGGGCATAATAATAATGACAGTTTGTTCCAGCACTCAACAGGAAAGATCCTGCTGAGAAATCCAAAAGAGTAACTGGGGAAAGTTGGTGTTCTTTACCAGCCCCTCCTCTGGGTAATGCACAGGGCTGTTTATATAAATAAAACTGGGATTTACAAAATCAGGTTGCTGATTAAACACTGCAGTGCTTATTTGTTCTAGTTTTTTCTATCATGCTAAGCTCTGCTCTCATCCTCAATATGTTGCCTGCAAACACAAATGGAAAAATTTCTGCACCGAGTTATGTTAAAGGGACATAATAGTGCAAAAACAAAATGCGCTAATATGTTAGAGCATGTATTTAGTTTTAATATTGCTTGCCCACAGGGTGGATGAAAAACAAATTTTTAAAAAAATATATATTTTTTTAAAAATGTGGATGAAAAACAAATTTTTAAAAAAATATATATTTTTTTTAATTTGAATCAGATTTCTTTTATTTAAAAAGGATTTCTAAAGATAGTTTCTGTTTAAGATACATTATAATCTAAAGGTTATTCATCCTGAAATATAGATTATTAATTATATAGCAAGATTCTGTATATTTATGGCTGTAATGTGTGTTTGTTTTTTGGTAAATATTAATCCATTCAGTGTCATGCTGTCCCATAAGTTTCTGTCAGATTATTTTAAGCATTTTTTCTGTCTTTAAGATATCACATATTATTGGTTTTATATTTCTCAAAACTGTGAATTTGTGTCTCCAGAAAGAACAGGCCCCTTCTTCACAGAAAAAAAATGTTATATATTAAACATACAGCGTTGAGAAATGTCCCTTAGGGACATAATCATGAAAGAAAACTTTTGGGTTTCAGATAAAAGCATACAGTTTTCAGATTTACTTCTATTATCAATTTTGTTGAAGGAGCCTAGCTGAACACATTGGGTGAGCTGAACACATTGGGTAAGACAGTCACAAGCAGCTAGCTCACAGTAGTACATTTCTTCTGCGCCTACCTATGTATGCTTTTCAACAATGGATACCAAGAGAATGGTGCTTATTAGATAAGAGAAGCTGGAAAATTGTTAAAAATTGCATGTTCTTTCTCAATCATGAAAGTTTAATTTTAACTTTACTGTCTACTTTAAGGCCATTGCCCCCCCTGCAAATCTATGTACACAGAATCAACCCATACTAAGTTTCAAGAAGCTCACTGAATAAAATATTGCTTGGAGTGGAATAGATCTGCACAAGGACCTAAGTGTGAGGAAATATGTTATTGTTTTAGTTAGATGAAACTATTTAAATTTTTATTGTTAATCAATTATGAACGATTAACTTATTAAACTAGAGATAGTTCACCTCCCAATAATTTCATTAATTTTAATGATCTATCTAGGCATATGTAATGATATATAACCAAATCGGTAATGGTTTGATATAACCGGAAACATAATCTGAAAAGTTATTTGAATGATGATTTGAATCAATTGAAATCAGACTTACTGACTAGTGATTTAAATCATGATTTAATTCAATTTGATTTAAATACAATTCACCCTGCTTGCATATAACATTGGGAGCCAGGATAAATAGTTAGGAGACAGTATACCTGCCCTGTATGTATAGGTTTACAAACTCTCTACAGGCATAGAGTTTAAAAAAAAATAAAATAAATATATATATCTATATCTATCTATCTATCTCTATCATCTATCTCTATCATCTATCTCTATCATCTATCTCTATCATCTATCTCTATCTATCTATCTCTATCTATCTATCTCTATCATCTATCTCTATCATCTATCTCTATCATCTATCTCTATCATCTATCTCTATCATCTATCTCTATCATCTATCTCTATCATCTATCTCTATCATCTATCTCTATCATCTATCTCTATCATCTATCTCTATCATCTATCTCTATCATCTATCTCTATCATCTATCTCTATCATCTATCTCTATCATCTATCTCTATCATCTATCTCTATCATCTATCTCTATCATCTATCTCTATCATCTATCTCTATCATCTATCTCTATCTATCTCTATCTATCTCTATCTATCTCTATCTATCTATCTATCTCTATCTATCTCTATCTATCTCTATCTATCTATCTCTCTCTATCTCTATCTATCTATCTCTATCTATCTCTCTCTATCTCTATCTATCTATCTCTATCTATCTCTATCTCTATCTCTATCTATCTCTATCTCTATCTCTATCTATCTCTATCTATCTATCTCTATCTATCTATCTATCTCTATCTATCTCTATCTCTATCTATCTCTATCTCTATCTATCTATCTCTATCTATCTATCTATCTATCTCTATCTATCTATCTCTATCTATCTATCTATCTCTATCTATCTATCTCTATCTATCTATCTATCTCTATCTATCTATCTCTATCTATCTATCTATCTCTATCTATCTATCTCTATCTATCTATCTCTATCTATCTATCTCTAGATAGATATCTATCTCTATCCCTAACACACAAACAAAATATAGAAAATAATTTATTTTTTTTGCAAAAACGTTATATTCATTTACAATACATCAATTACTATATTAAAACCTTCAAAAAAATGTTTAACCTCATAGTCAGTTCCAAAGCAGCACTACTGAAAGTGATGGTAAATGCTAGCATTTCAAAAGCGCTAGGATTTACCATCACTAAAAATAAAGGCCATCTTCATTCATCAGTTTAAACTAAATAAAATGAAAAAGTGTCTCTTATGTCACTGATGTTTTTAATGCGGTGACGTTTCCATCTCTTAAACAATAGCCATGCGGGTGATCAGCATTATGCTGTAGCTACGCACGGCTATATTAGCTACGAGGTGGAAATGTCACCACATTGAAAAAATGAGCAGTGCTGTGGGCCGCAAGAGAAACTAGGTTTAGCAGTGAAGTCACAGTTAAATAAAGGCAACTTTTCTTCAGTTTTACTTTTTAAATGATGAATAAAGGTGGCCTTTATTTTTAGTGATGGTAAATCCTAGCTTTTTTGAAACGCTAGGTTTTACCATCACTTGAATACATCTGGTGAATCAAAAACAAGAGGCAAATGTGCAAAGCCACCAATCGCCAACAGACTCCTTTTATTGCAATAATTAAATGCTCTAACATAGAACAGCATTTTCTTTTTTGCACTTTTTGACTTTGATATCAAATTGTGTCATTACAACATAAGTTGTGTCCCCAGTGCTGGATTTTTTTTGTTGTTGTCATTTTGAAATTGATAATGCCTTTACTAACCATTCTCCAGATTTGCATACCCAACATTGTTATATTAATATACTTTATAACCTCTGATTTTGCCGGTTTCTAAGCTCCAGCAGACCGCCCCTTATCTCAGTGCTTTTTAGATCTTGCACAACAGCTAGCCAATGCTAGTTTGTGTGCCATATAGATTACATTGTGCTTACTCTTGTGGAGAATGGTTATGAAAGAAGCAGCACTGAATGGCTAAAATCCAAGATTGTAATAATCACTGAGATGACTGGCAGTCTGCAGTGGCTTATATATAGGTAATCATAGAGGTAAAAGCATATTAATATGACAGCGTAAATTATGCAAAACTGGGGAATGGGTAATAAAGGGATTAGCTATTTTTTTTAACAATAACAATTTTCAAGTTGTCTGTGCCTTTAACACTTTAATAATTCTGCTTTTCATAGCTAAAGCTCTGGAAAAAAATTAAGAGACTACTCCATTTGTTCTTAAATCAGTATATCTACATGTATGTCAACCATTCCAGTGTCTGTTGAATTTTAACACAGGCACACCTCATTCTACTTAATGTGGTACTGGTTAGATCACCTGACCCAAATCTTATTTAATAAGGAAACGTATAAAAAACATTGCTGTGGCCATCTCTAGCCTCTTACAATAGGACCAGATGGATGGCAAAACAGTGCTAGTAGTACCTCAATGACCATGCTTAAAGAGTTGAAAAGAAAAGTTTTGAGTGAGGAAGTGTTCAATTCTGGCTTTACTGGCAGAGGGATACAGCGAGCGTCAGGTCGCTTCCACCCTTAAAATTTCAAAGACGGCGGTTCATAAGAACAATGTCAAGCAGCAGACATTGGGGACAACAAAGCTACAGACTGGTAGAGAGCGAAAATGACTCTCCACTGCCTGGGATGACTGCCAACTCATTTGAATGTCGCTCAACAACCATAGGATGACCTCAAGTGACCTACAAAAAGAATGGCAGATGGGGTGAAGTGCACGGCGAAGAC
Organism: Bombina bombina; assembly: GCF_027579735.1. Classification (NCBI taxonomy): domain Eukaryota; kingdom Metazoa; phylum Chordata; class Amphibia; order Anura; family Bombinatoridae; genus Bombina; species Bombina bombina. The sequence continues at coordinate 803,876,845 of NC_069504.1, forward strand.
TGTTCGAAACAGGCTCCTAGGGGCAGGGTTGAAGTTGTGAAAAGCTAGAATAAAAGCCCTTCATCAATGAGAAGCAAAGAAGAGCCAGGCTGAGGTTTGCAAAAGACCATTAGGACTGGACTGTAGAGGACTGGAGTAAGGTTATCTTCTCTGAGGAGTCAAATTTTCAGCTTTGCCCAACACCTCGTCGTATAATGGTTAGACAGATCTGTGGAGGCCTACAAGCCAGAGTGTCTCACTCAGTGTGAAATTTGGAGGATCTGTGATTATCTGGGGGTGCTTCAGCAAGGTAGGAATTGGGCAGATTTATCTTTGTGAAGGACTCATGAATGAAGCGACATACAAGGTTATCCTGGAAGAAAACTTGCTTCCTTCTGCTCTGACAATGTTCCCCAACTTTGAGGATTGGTTTTTCAGTCATGGCCAGCCCAATCTACAGACCTGAACCCCATTGAAATTCTCAGGATAGTGGTCAAGAGGAAGATGGATGTTCACAACCTATCAAACAAAGCTAAGCTGCTTGAATTTGAGGTCTGAAAACACTGCATCTTTGGTATTTTGACCAGTTGTCATTTTCTGCAAATATATGCTCTAAATGACAATATTTTAATTTTGGAATTTGTGAGAAATATTGTTAGCAGTTTGAGGAAAATTAACATTTTTGTAAAACCAGAGATACTTTGGCAGTGGTCTATTAGTTTTTTTTCCAGAGGTATATCTACTTTTGTCCATTTTAAAGTGACAGTAACCTGCTGAGTACAGCTACAGTAGTAGGGTTACTGCTCAGCATACTAATGCATTTCTCCTGAACCTGCAGCTCTATTTTTAAAGCTGTTACAAGAGTCATGTGGTAAAGTTCTGCATGTTTATACTGGGCGCTGCCATCTTGGTACACAAAATTCCAAAATGGCGGCGCCCATTGTAAAGATGCAGAACTTAAATAACCAGCACCTTTTGAAGGGTTAAGACATGAAACCCAAAAAATTTCTTTTAATGATTCAGATAGAGAATACAATTTTAAACAACATTCCAATTTACTTCTATTATCTTATTTGCTTTTATTTGCTATTATTTAGATAATGTGTCAAACACACTAGGCATCTATGTGCAGTTACTGAGCCTATGTAGATGCTTTTCAATAAAGGATATCAAGAGAATGAAGCAAATTAGACAATAGAAGTACATTTGAAAGTTGATTAAAATTGCATGCTCTTTCTAAATCATGAAATTTTTTTTTTTTTTGGGGGTTTCATGTCCCTTTAACCCCTTAACGACCAAGGAGGTGCCTGACATGTCCTCTGGGGTTTCAAGCCCTGGAAGAGATCCTGATCGCTTCCAGACGCTTTCAGGGTATTGCAGTGATGCCTTGATATTGACGCATACTGCAATGCCCTTTTTTAGACACTCTGTAGCCCTCTCTGCATCAGCCAGGGATGGTACTGATCGTTGGTGGGTGGGAGCTGTAGCAGGGAGGTGGGTGGGCGACCTATCGCTGGTCCACTTCCTTCCAGGTGCCAGTAGCGGGGGGCGGGAGCACGTGCAGGTGGATGGGAGCGGGTGGGTCTGGGACCGCTACACTACAGAAAAATGTAAGGGATGGAGGGAGAGGGGGTAAATAAATGTTTGGAAAGGGATCTTGGAGGGGGGTAGGGATATAAAGGGGGGCAGCTACACTACAGAAAATTGAGGTTTTTTCTATTTATTTATAAATAAGGCTTTTTTTTTTTTTTTTTTTTTTTTTTTTTTTTTTTAACCAACTGGGTACTGGCAGACAGCTACCAGTACCCAAGATGACGGCAACTAGTTAGAGGGGGGAGGGTTAGAGAGCTGTGGGGGGATCAGGGAGGTTGGGGGCTAAGTGTGGATCCAACACTGCAGAATAGCTAGAAAAAAAAAGCCTTTTATTTTAGTACTGGCAGACTTTCTGCCAGTACTTAAGATGGCGGTGACATTTGTGAGGTGGGGGAGGGTGGAGAGCTGGGGATCAGGGGGTAGGATGTGTCAGGTGGGAGGCTGATCTCTACACTAAAGCTTAAACCCTACAATCTATCTAACTCCTTAACTGCTGGGCATAATAAAAGTGTGGTGCTCAACGGCATTCTAATTACCATAAAGCAATACCAAAGCCATATATGTCTATTTCTGAACAAAGGGGATCCCAGAGAAACATTTACAACCATTTGTGCCATAATTGCACAAGCCGTTTTTAAATAATTTCAGTGAGAAACCTAAAATTGTGAAAATTAACAAAAAAATGTATTTGATCGCATTTGTCAGTGAAATGGTGCCATGAAATATACCAAAATGGGCCTAGATCAATACTTTGGGTTGTCTACTAAAACAAATGTATACATGTGAAGGGTTATTCAGGGATTCCTGAAAGATATCAGTGTTCCAATGTAACTATCGCTAATTTTGAAAAAAAAAAATGGTTTGGAAATAGCAAAGTGCTACTTGTACTTATTGCCCTATAACTTGCAAAGAACATGTAAACATTGGGTATTTCTAAACTCGGGACAAAATTTAGAAACTATTTAGCATGGGTGTTTTTTGGTGGTTGTAAATATGTAAGAGATTTTGGGGGTCAAAGTTAGAAAAAGTGTGGTTTTTATAAAAAAAAAAATTTCATCATATTTTATAAAAAAAATGTTATAGTAAATTATAAGATATGATGAAAATAACGGTATCTTTAGAAAGTCCATTTAATGGCAAGAAAAACTGTATATAATATGTGTGGGTACAGGAGTAAGAGGAAAATTACAGCTAAACACAAACACCGCATAAATGTAAAAATAGCCCTGGTCCCAATTAGTAAGAAAATTGAAAAATGGGTCTGGTCACTAAGGGGTTAAAATAAGAAAATGGCTTCTAAGAGGACAATAGTATGGTGAGTAGTAACCATACTACTGTAGGTGTACCCAACAGTTAAATATCGCTTTAAGGATTTCAGAGATTGATGTCAAAACCATATCATCCTGACTGAACATAGAGACTAATGTGTGGGGGTTTATAGGAGGACTAAAAAAAAAATCACTCATTATTGCTCTTTGAATTGTTTATGTTGGCGCCTGACAAACTCCACGAGGCCAAGACTGCTTTTAAAATATTAATATTTCTGGTCCCTAAATTTTAGGAATATTCTTCATGTCTATGTAAAAAATCCTTCCTTGATTCTTACAAAACATGGCTAGTTCCTCAATATTCTAACAGAGTAACATAGTAGATGAGGTTGAAAAAAAGACCAAAGTCCATCGAGTTCAACCTATACAAATCTAAAATACTTACAAAAAGCTCCAGTTAAATTTAAATAATCCCACTAAAAGGTGACCTATTTAATACTAGCAATCCTATCCATGATTTTTGTTTCTAATCAGAAATGTATCCAAACAATTTTTAAATGTATCTAGGGTATTGGCATTCACTACCTCCTTTGGTAATGAATTCCACAATTTTATTGCTCTTACAGTGAAAAAAAACGTTTCCGTTGCAGGAGATTAAATCTCCTTTCCTCCAACCTTAAATTGTGACCTCTTGTCACAAACAATTTTCTTGGAATAAACAGAGCTTCTGCCATCTCTGTATATGGGCCTTGAATATATTTATATAAAGTAATCATGTCACTTCTCAAGCGCCTTTTTTTCTAAATAAAACAGACCCAGTTTGGCTAGCCTCTCCTCATAGCTTAAATTCCCATTCCCCTTATTAGCTTTGTGGCCCTTCTCTAAACTTTTTCTAGTTCTGCGATATCTTTTTTTGAGATCGGTCCCCAGAACTGCACTCCATACACAAGGTGAGGTCTTACCAGGGATTTATATAGTGACAGAATTATGCTTTCCTCCCTTGAATCAATGGCTCTTTTAATACATGCTAGTATCTTATTAGCATTTGTAGCCGCTGCCCTGCATTGTGCACCCATCTAGTTATCTATTACTACTCCCAAATCCCTTTCCTCCTCTGTTTGGCTAAGTCTTGTCCCGTAAATAATACGTTGCCTGCTTATTTTTACTTCCAAAATGTAAAACCTTACATTTTCCTGTATTAAATCTCATTTTCTATTTACCTGCCCGTACTTCTAATTTTTGCAGATCCCTTTGTAAAGAAAGTTCATCCTGCTCTGACCTAATGACCTTACTTAACTTGGTATCATCTGCAAAAATAGAGTTGTCGCTATTTTAACCTTGCTCCGTCATTTATAAAAATATTAAAAAGAACAGGACCCAGTACTGATCCCTGGGGGACTCCACTGATTACCTTTGTCCAATCTGAGTATGATCCATTCATTACTATTCGTTGCTCCCTATCTTTTATCCATGAGCTAAAATTTTCAGCTATTCCCAGTCCCTTAATTTTGTGCATTAATCTCTCATGTGGCACTGTATGAAATACCTTTGCAAAATCGAAGTATATCACATCAACTGATTCCCTTTTAGCTATATTTTTACTTACTTCCTCATAGAATCTAATTATATTAGTTTGACATGATCTATTTCTCATAAAACCATGCTAATTTGAACTCATAATCTTGTTTACATGAATGTGCTCATCAATATAATCCCTTATAATCCCTTCAAATATCTTCCCCACTATTGATGTCAGACTATCTGGTCTAAAGCTTCCTGGATCTTCCCTGCTTCCCTTTTTGAAGAGTGGCACCACATCAGCTTTACACCAATCCTGGGGTACTATGCCTGAGGATAATGAGTCTTGAAAAATTAGTAGAGGTTTGTCTATAACAGTGCTAAGTTCCCTTAGCACCCTTGGGTGTATTCCATCTGGAGAATATCAAAAAGAAGGCGCCACCATAGTGCACAATCAGTAGCTCAGATACGCATCAGCGCAGATACTATTGTACTTACAAGATTCAAATCACTTGAGAAGTGCTACACAGGCTTCCTGGACTCTTATAAGTCTTCCAGACATCTTCCCCTCGTATATTACAAACAGAGTGGGACCTTGGTAGGCTGCAAATACCAGGGACAGTCTTTTACTGCAGAAATGTGGTTTACAACATGTAAGAGTGTCCACGTTAAACTTCCACAGTAGTATATTAGAATAGTAAATGATAAAAAAAAGTTGTGGAAAAAGTCTAAAGTATAAAAAGACTGTTAAAATACGTTTCTCGATCTTGCCTGACCCGTTTCCTCAGGTGTATATAACATAATAAAATTCCCACGACTTAAAAACCTTGTTCGGCGTCCTCTACACAGAAATGCGCCTGCGCAAAGGTTTCCCGTATGTAGTGTTAGTAAATCCCTAACGTAACAATGATTCCCCATTGGTTTAGTAATGTTCAATCAAAATCAAGAGTTACTGCTCCATCCCTTCTCAGACTTCACTGGAGAGATCTGATAGGTTCAAGGTTGTGATCGGAGCTTCAATCGAATCGTTGTGGTGACAACCCACCAACTTCACTGGCTAAATATTACTCGTGGTTGCCGTTATTATCTTCCAGAAAACCTTCTCATGAAGCCTCAAAAAACCTAATATATCGATCAACAATATTTATATAAAACACCCAATAATAAAAAACACATTAGCACCTCATTTACAGCTGGATAAATAAAATCAATGATCGTGCAAAAGGCAATCTATACAATTCTCATCAGATCATCTAGACATAATTCCAAAGCATGATATTAAAAGAGAGAGTTTATCACAAAACATAATGTAAATATAATACAAAACAAAAGTGCAGATTATCGGTATTTGCTACACCTATCCTAAGGTTATAGGTCCCCAATAAATGGATAACAATTAATCTGATACAATATTCTAATATAATAACATCATATTGTAGCAGACCGTTAATAAAACAAGTGCATCGATAACTGTTATAAATATCTTGTGTAAGTCAAATGAGATAAAACTCCTAATTTTTAATGAAAAAATGGATTCCATCTGGGCCTGGAGTTTTATTTACCTTAATATTATCCAGTTTTTTCCTGATATCTTCTATAAATAACCCAGTTAAAGGGACACTGAAACCAAATTTTTTCTTTTGTAATTCAGAAAGAGCATGCAATTTTAAGCAACTTTCTAATTTACTTCTATTATCAATTTTTCTTCGTTCTCTTGCTATCATTATTTGAAAAAGGCATCTAAGGTTTTTGTTTGTTTTCAGTACTCTGGACAGCACTTTTCTATTGGTGGATGAATTTATCCACCAATCGGCAAGGACAACCCAGGTTGTTCACCAAAAATGGGCCGGCATCTAAACTTACATTCTTGCATTTCAAATAAAGATACCAAGAGAATGAAGAAAATTTGATAATAGGAGTAAATTAGAAAGTTGCTTAAAATGTCATGATCAATCTGAATCACAAAAGAAAACTTTTGGGTACAGTGTCCCTTTAATGGTATGGGCTGGCATGTTCTAGTTTGTTTTAAAGTATCAGCCATTGGGTCCTCTCTTGTGTATACTGAAGAAAAAAACTGGTTTAGTACCTCAGCCTTCTCCTTGTCACTGTTTACCATGCTACCCTCCACAAATTTTAATGTACCTATATTCTCCTTCTTAGGTTTTTTGCTATTTATGTACTTAAAGAACCTTTTAGGGTTAGACTTAGAATCCTTTGCAATTCATTTTCAATTTTGGCTAATTTGATTACTTTTTTGCATGCTTTGTTATATTCCTTATAAATACGGTATGTTGAGTCTGTACTATTTTCTTTGAATAATTTAAATTATTAAATAATTTAAATGAAGTTTTTTCCTAATTTCTCTTAACAGATTTTTATTTAGCCACATTGGCTTGGATTTTTTATTTATCAAAGTTTATAATGTTATCCATTTATCCTCTGTATTTGTACTCTGGGTTTCACAAAAAAAAAAAATTATCCTTCACATGTTCCTTCCTCTTTGTATTTCAGTGTTTCACTGGCAGGCGACTATCATGGGCCCTGTAAGTATATTTTACATTATTTCCTAGTGTTGAAACATCTAGTCCCCTTTTTTATAGTTTTTTTTTTTTTTTTAGTGTTTGTCACGTGAATCTATATAGGAATGTTTACTACTTCATATGTGTGTTTTAATGTTTATTTGGGCTTATTATGTAGCAAGCCAAGCTCATAGGAGTACAATTTATGACTAAAACAAAATACATTTCATACATGGGTTTTAGGGATTTGGATATTAAAGGGACATTAAACACTTTGAGATGGTAATACAAAATGATAAATAGTGTGTGTGTGTGTATATATATATATATATATATATATCTATATATTCTGCAATATACGTTCATTATTTATTTTGTCCCTTTTCCTGTAATTCTGAAATGGTGAGCTTTTTAGTTCCTGTTAGAAACGGAAGTCCAGAACATTTGTTATATTCCGCACAGCCATTGGCTGCACACTCTAGTGACCTATTTATATAACTGTCCCTAATTGGCCACATCAGAGAAGGTAACCTAAGTTAAAACATGGCAGCACCCATTGCTTTATAGACACTAAAACTCTATACTTATTTTTCAATATTTAAAAAATACATCTACGTGTTATTCTCAGACTAATCCTTTTTTTTTTTTTTTTTAAATATCCCTTTAGTTGTTTTAATCCTTTTTTTTTTTTTTTTTTTTTTTTTATAAATAATTTTTATTCCTCAGCATTTTGGATAAAGCCCTAGCAACGAATGTCAGTTCTAACCTTTATAGAATTTCAGATGCAGATTTTACAACAATAAGAAATCTACAAACTGGACAGAGATATTTGGCAAAGATAGGCTTGTGTTTTTCAGTTTTCAGGACTGTAAATTCTACAATTTTCAGACTTAAAAGAAATGAAACGCGTCTAGTTTTTGTGTAATAATATTTGTTCCACACTCCCTAGAGCGGCCAGAATGCACATTCTGTAATTTGCAAATGCTACAGATCAATAGCAAGTTTAGATCATTTACAGTAGTTTGAGAACCTAGGTTACAGATTTTGCTGTTTGCCCTCCCTAGGGAGCGTGGGACAAAGCACATTTTTATACAAAAGCAAGAAGCATTTTAATGTCTTGCTGAATTACAAAACAGGGGGCAAAGTTGTTTTAAATGTTAATTAAACATTTTATATTACGATCTCAACAAGTTTACTGTCCGTTTAACCTCCATTTTTTTTTTTTAATCATTAGTTTTTTTTGCATTAAGATTTATTTTCAACTGTACAATATCCATTGAAATACTCCCATGCAGTCCTGTAATAGCATCATAAACAAAACGGTTTATAATTATGTGAATAAAGGTACATGCCGTTTCCAAATATTTTTAAACTCTCTCTGATTGCATGAAAGAATATTTTTTTTATTTTTAGTTTAACATCCCTTTTAAAGGAATATGAAAGTCAAAATTAAACTTGCATGATTCAGATAGAGCATGTGATTTTAAGACACTTAAATTCACTATTTTAAAATGTGCTTTTTTTCTCTTAATTTCCATTCTTGAAAAAGAATACACACTTAACCTACACTCGTGGGAGCTAGCTGCTGATTGGTGTCTGTACACACTTGTCTGTTGTGATTGGCTACCTAGATGTGTTCAGCTTGCTGCCAGTGGTGCAGTGTTGTTCCTTCAGCAAAGGATAACAAAATAACGAAGCAAATTTGATAATAGAAGTAAACTGGAAAGTTGTTTAAAATTGTATGTTCTATCCAAATCATGAAAGAAAATTTTGGGAAATATAGGATAAAGAGACAGTCTAATGTAATTTCTTCATTACTGATCCTAGTTAACTATGTTTATCCATCAATAAGGGTCTATGACCGTAATGCAAAAATTGCATGATGTAACAAATTAGATCATGTCATTTCTGCATTAGAATGTTGCTTTAAGATTCTGTAATGAAAGGGATTAACTGGTTCTATCCATCCATTCAAACACACTAAAAGGCCAGCACATGCTCAGATGCACACGTCTAGGCTAAAAGCCATAGTTACAGCATTTTGTCAAAAGGTTACCACTTCAATGTCTCTTTTTATTGGGACCCTAACCTACAGCTACACATGCTAGTTTACAACCGAGAAAAACTGATATGTAAACAATGATGCCACAGACAAATTTAAAATTTTCTAAGAGATATACACAGCCTGAATGCAAACACAAGTTATAGCACCCAGAGCATTTTGCAGTGTCATGGGTGTGTACCCACTCAAGTTTCTGAGTGCAGTCCATCTCAGAGTTTTGTGTCTAGGAAAATTGCAAATTAACTGTGTCACATTTGTTTGCCTCCCAGTGTGCTAGGTTGTAAGCTAGCATGTGTGGCTGTATGTTAGGCAGCCATTCAGAAGAGACCTCAAAGTGGTAACTGCACTTATCACCATTTGACCAAATTCTGTAACCAACGCTTCATTTTATGCTTTTCACCTAGCTGTGTGCATGTTGGTAAGTGCTGGGCATTCTATGTGTTGTGTTTGATATTTTTATTGGCTTTTAAACCTGCCATGTTTGTGGTTAACCATCTGAGTGATTGATTGCTGAAACAGCTGTCTGTGAGTGCTGCTGAGCATCCAGAGCTGTACGTTTTGCCAGCGGCATGGGATATGTACCCTCTCCAACGTGAAAGTGCAGTCAATCTCTGGGAAACGCACACACTGTACTCCTATATGCTCTTGATTTCTCTCACTGACACACTTAACCAATTTCTCATCCTCCTACAGAATGACAGCCCTTTTCAAGGTGGCGTTTTCTTCCTTACTATTCACTTCCCCACAGATTATCCTTTTAAACCTCCAAAGGTAAGGGCATTTTATGGAACAAACCATTATAATTATCCCTAAGTGTATGGGACTTGCCTTTCTACGAAAACAACTCATCCAGTTAACAATGTTATCACTATACCCAATGTGCATGTTTGCAGTCACCACCTGTTAACGCTTTCTTCACCTTACAGGTGGCATTCACAACCAAAATCTACCACCCTAATATTAACAGCAATGGTAGCATCTGCTTGGACATCCTGCGGAGCCAGTGGTCCCCAGCACTGACAGTTTCTAAGGGTAATGTGTGTATATTATGACATTTTATTTTGGAAACATGCTTTGGTATAAACATACTGGACCTACTTCAGAGCGCTACCAATGCCGAGCAGCAGGTCCCCATGACAACTAGAAATTGAGGTCAGGTGTCCAATAAATTGCCCCCCCCCCAATTCTCTCATCTCTTTTTCTGAAGTCCAGCTCTCTCTTAAATCAGGCCTAGCATTCTCCTTCCACACTCAACCCCAGTACTTTTTTATTGTTGGGCCCATGCATTTTAGCTGTTCTTCCTAAAGCCCACGAGGTCCACCCACACTACTCCCTGGGCCTAGCACACTTCACCATCTTCCCTCCCTAGGCCCAGTGTTTTGCAACTTGCACTTCTCTCTGGGCCTAGAACTATTTGCCATGCCCAGTTCTGTCAAAATCTTTATATAAAGAAGCCACACAGGTTTGGTAACACAGAAGTCAGGGCCAAAAAGTGTGTTCTTTGGACCTTACTTATGTGTTACCAAACCTGTGTGGCTTGTTTAGAGCCAGAGGGGGTCTTTAAACGCATCACCTATAGGCCTATAAGACAGGAACTGACAACGGGTACAGAGAGAGTACAATATTTGGAATACCTGTTTCTTTCCATGAAGAAGGCACATTTCTGTGTTTTTTGCATGTAATAGCCAAAAAGCGCGGGAAATAATAACAAAGTATACAGTCTGAGAAACAGGAAATATTGGAAACCTGTGACAGAGCGTTAACATGTTACATTTCTCTACTCATCTTTTTGCTTTTACTCTTCCAGTTCTACTGTCGATTTGTTCCCTTCTATGTGACCCAAACCCAGATGACCCTTTGGTTCCTGAAATTGCTCACACGTACAAAGCTGACCGGGAGAAGTAAGCAGAACGTCTTGTGTTTAAATGTCATGGGGGAGTTTTGGATGGGGCTTAAACTGTATGGATGTGGTTTGTAGAAATGTATGTGTAGTAAAAGCAAATTTTGCAGTCAACTTTCATTATTTATTTATTTTCCTACATTTCCTATAATTTAGCTCTGTAAATTAGCCCCTCCCCCCTACTTTGACCAGCGAGGCTAGAATACATGCTAGACTCTGACTCTAGACTGCAAAGCAATGCGTAATTTAAATTCTATTTTAATATTTTGTATGCAGATCGACTACAATGTAGTGCTTAAAGGACCAGTAAACACAGTAGATTTGCATTATCAACAAATGCAAGATAACAAGACAATGCAATAGCGCTTAGTCTGAACTTCATATGAGTAGTAGATTAATTTTTTTTCAGACAATTTTAAGTTATATCTATTTCCACTCCCCCTGTACCATGTGACAGCCATCAGCCAATCGCAAATGCATATACATTTATTCTGTGAATTATTGCACATGCTCAGTAGGAGCTGGTGACTCAATAAGTTTAAATATAAAGACTGTGCACATGTTGTTAATGGAAGTAAATTGGAAAGTTGTTTAAAATTGCATGCTCTATCTGAATAATGAAAGTTTAAATTTGATTTGAGTGTCCCTTTAATGCTGATGCATATTTTCAAAAATAAGTAGCTGTCTCTTTTTGTTAAGCAAGTGTTGCAAAACATGTACTCTTTAAAATGTGCATCCACATAACTTATGCTTTACCCAGCCCTCTTGCAAGAGCTACCAAAAATACACACATAGTCTCTTAAAGTGTTGCTACACACACACACACTTGCAAATGTTTCCAAAAATACCTTTTTTAAAACTGCAAGAACTGCCATATCCATTTCCTCAAAGACACATAATGCACTCTGTTGGTCTTAAAATGTCACATTTTCACTTTTTTTTCCATGTACTTTTGCATCTGCCGCCACAAACATGCTGTTTCACACAGTCAAATCCTTTTTATAAGCATTACTGCAAACCACTTCTTAAAAGGAGATAAAATACCTCTTGCTGTGTGGAAGAAAATGAGAGGCAGAAATGCAAATTCTGTAATCCAAGTTTTCTTCAGAATGCTGCAAATGTGCTTCTGACCTCTCTAGGGAGCGCAGGACACGCACAATTTTCTTCTTAAACGGGGAGAGTCCACAGCTGCATTCATTACTTTTGGGAATTCAGATCCTGGCCCCCAGGAGCAGGCAAAGACACCCCAGCCAAAGGCTTAGATACCTCCCCCACTTCCCTCATCCCCCAGTCATTCTTTTGCCTTTCGTCACAGTAGGTTGGCAGAGAAGTGTCGGAAGATTTAATTATATAGTCTCTTATGGAGGGTAGTTCTCTTTAAAATGGGACTGGAGTTTTAAGTAATCCTGTCAGCCTCTCAGTGATAGCATGGATGAATGTTAGAGTCCAGAGATGCAGGGAGAGTCTTTCACCGAAACCATCCCGACTCATGTTAACAGCTCCTTAGCAATCGGCGTTGACGAGTTTGGCTACTTGCTTTTTTCTCTCAAGTCCATGTCAGAGGCGAGGCTACTATCTGTCACACTTGAAGGGCCGTGTTCCTGTTCCACGGCGTTGATTCCGGTAAGATCGTTTTTATTTTACTTCGATGATGTGAATAAGTAATGTAAACGAAGAAAAGTCAGGGTCTCAGTGGGACTCCTTTTATCTTTATAAGGAATCAAGGGGTAATATTGCCTGTTATTGAACAGGGGGGACTTTAATCATGTTATTTATGTGATTCTGTCTGCTAATGTGTAGTGTTACTTGGGCTCATGGCTAGATTGGAAAATAACAGCCTTTTCTTGTCAGGCTGCGCAGCCCTTGGAGGCCTTGGCGCGCTTTTCTATGGCCTGCATGGTGCACCTTGTGACAAGGTGTGGTCATGCCTCTGTGTTCCATTTCCGTATTCCTGACCGCGTGGCGACGGAGAGAGTCTGTTTTGCTTGCTGTCTGGGTCTCAGGAGGTGGTGAGTGCCCCAACCATTGGGGTTTCAGGTGCCAGTTTTTATTTTTCTATACATAATTTATATATACCAAGTTATGGAGGATTCTGATTTTTTTGGAGATGGATGTCTCTGATTCAGATTCTTCTACTTGTAAAGGAGTATGAAATGGCCCGGTAATCAATGCCTATCAGTTATGTTCCGAATGCTGCTTTACAGTGCTCTCTTCTCCCGATACAGGGGACTTAGTCCATCGAGCCATCTGCCCCTGAGGATCCCATGTCCCGTGAGGCGCGTCCCCATGAACCTTCTTTGACTAAGCAAACAGGTGTCCCTAATGCCGATACCGCTTCTCTGGAAGGCGGCTTGTTTCCTCCAGAGGTTACTGCACGGTTCCGCATGGACATATCTATGGCCCTGGCGCATTTACATCTTTCAGAAGAGGTGTTGCTGAGATACTTATGCTAACTGGGGCTCGTCAGGCGTGGGATTGTCTGGGTCAGATCAGCCATCTGGGGAAGTGGTTGACTCTGAAGCTTCAGGGGCCCAACCCTCGGGGTCATCAGTTACGCCGGCGGAGGTAAGTCTTGCTTTCTTTCATGTAATTAGCAAGAGTCCATGAGCTAGTGACGTATGGGATATACATTCCTACCAGGAGGGGCAAAGTTTCCCAAACCTTAAAATGCCTATAAATACACCACACCCACAATTCAGTTTTACAAACTTTGCCTCCGATGGAGGTGGTGAAGTAAGTTTGTGCTAGATTCTACGTTGATATGCGCTCTGCAGCAAGTTGGAGCCCGGTTTTCCTCTCAGCGTGCAGTGAATGTCAGAGGGATGTGAGGAGAGTGGCAGAAAATGCTTCATTTTATTGCGTCATTCTTGGCGCGGACTTTTTTGGCGCAAAATTTTTTTTCTGTTTCCGGCGTCATACGTGTCGCCGGAAGTTGCGTCATTTTTTTGACGTTTTTTTGCGTCAAAAATGTCGGCGTCCCGGATGTGGCGTCATTTTTGGCACCAAAAGCATTTAGGCGCCAAATAATGTGGGCGTCTTTTTTGGCGCTAAAAAATATGGGCGTCATTTTTGTCTCCACATTATTTAAGTCTCATTATTTATTGCTTCTGGTTACTAGAAGCTTGTTCACTGGCATTTTTTTCCCATTCCTGAAACTGTCATTTAAGGAATTTGATCAATTTTGCTTTATATGTTGTTTTTTTCTTTTACATATTGCAAGATGTTCCACGTTGCAACTGAGTCAGAAGATACTTCAGGAAAATCACTGCACAGTGCTGGAGCTACCAAGCTAAGTGTATCTGCTATAAACTTTTGGTATCTGTTTCTCCAGCTGTTATTTGTATTGCATGTCATGACAAACTTGTTAATGCAGATAAAATTTCCTTTAGTACTGTTACATTACCTGTTGCTGTTCCGTCAACATCTAATTTTCAGAGTGTTCCTGATAACATAAGAGATTTTATTTTTTAAATCCATTAAGAAGGCTATGTCTGTTATTTCTCCTTCTAGTATACATAAAAGTCTTTTAAAACTTCTCTTTTTTCAGATGAATTTTTAAATGAACATCATCATTCTGATACTGATAATGGTTCTTCTGGTTCAGATGCTGATAAATCTTTGTATTTGTTCAAGATGGAATTTATTCGTTCTTTACTTAAAGAAGTGTTATTTGCATTAGAAATAGAGGATTCTGGTCCTCTTGATACTAAATGTAAACGTTTAAATAAGGTTTTTAAATCTCCTGTAGTTATTCCAGAAGTGTTTTATCTCCCTGATGCTATTTCTGAAGTAATTTCCAGGGAATGGAATAATTTGGGTAATTTATTTACTCCTTCTAGACGTTTAAGCAATTATATCCTGTGCCATCTGACAGATTAGAGTTTTTTGGGACAAAAATCCCTAAGGTTATGGGGCTGTCTCTACTCCTGCTAATGTACTACTATTCCTACGGCAGATAGTACTTCATTTAAGGATCCTTTAGATAGGAAAATTGAATCCTTTCTAAGAAAAGCTTACTTATGTTCAGGTAATCTTCTTAGACCTGCTATATTTTTAGCGGATGTTGCTGCAGCTTCAACTTTTTGGTTAGAAGCTTTAGCGCAACAAGTAACAGATCATAATTTTATAGCATTATTATTATTCTATAACATGCTAATAATTTTATTGGTGATACCATCTTTTGATATCATTAGAGTTGATGTCAGGTATATGTCTCTAGCTATTTTAGCTAGAAAAGCTTTATGGATTAAACTTGGAATGCTGACATGTCTTCTAAGTCAACTTTGCTTTCCCTTTCTTTCCAGGGTAAATAATCATTTTCGTTCCTTTCCTCACAACAAGGAACAAAAGCCTGATCCTTCATCCTCAGGAGCGGTATCAGTTTGGAAACTATTTCCAGTTTGGAATATATCCAAGCCTTATAGAAACCTATAGCCAGCTCCTAAGTACCTATGAAGGTGCGGCCCTTATTCCAGCTCAGCTGGTATGGGGCAGATTACGTTTTCTTCAAAGAAATTTGGATCAATTCCGTTCTTAATCTCTGGTTTCAGAAACATTGTTTCAGAAAGGTACAGAATTGGCTTCAAGTTAAGGCCTCCTGCTAAGAGATTCTTTTCTTTCCCGTGTCCCAGTTAACACAGCAAAGGCTCAGCATTTCTGAAATGTGTTTCAGATCTAGAGTTGGCTGGAGTATTTATGCCAGTTCCAGTTCTGGAACAGGGGCTGGGGTTTTATTTTATCTCTTCATTGTACCAAAGAAGGTCAATTCCTTCAGACCAGTTCCGGATCTATCATTATTGAATCGTTATGTTAGGATACCAACATTCAAGATGGTTACTGTAGGACTATCCTGCCTTTTGTTTAGCAAGGGCATTATATGTCTACAATAGATTTACAGGATGTGTATCTGCATATTCCGATTCATCCAGATCACTTTTAGTGTCTGAGATTCTCTTTTTAGACAAGCATTACCAGTTTTGTGGCTCTACCGTTTGGCCTAGCCTCAGTTCCAAGAATTTTTTTCCAAGGTTCTCGGTGCCCTTCTTTCTGTAATCAGAGAATAGGGTTTTGGTATTTCCTTATTTGGACGATATCTTGGTACTTGCTCAGTCTTCTCATTTTCGAAGAATCTCATACGAATCGACTTGTGTTGTTTCTTCAAGTTCATGGTTGGAGGATCAATTTACCAATCAGTTCATTGATTCCTCAGACAAGGGTAACCTTTTTAGGTTTCTAGATAAATTCAGTGTCTATGACTCTGTCCTTGTCAGACAAGAGAAGTTTAACATTGATATCAGCTTGTCAAAACCTTCAGTCACAATCATTCCCTTTGGTAGCCTTATGCATGGAAATGTTGGGTCTTAGGACTGCCGCATCAGATGCGATCTCCTTTGCTCGTTTTCACATGCGACCTCTTCAGCTCTGTATGCTGAACCAATGGTGCAGGGATTACTCAAAGATATCTCAATTAATATCTTTAAACCGATTTTACGACACTCTCTGACATGGTGGACAGATCACCTTCGTTTAGTTCAGGGGGCTTCTTTGTTCTTCCAACCTGGACTATAATCTCAACAGATGCAAGTCTTACAGGTTGGGGAGCTGTGTGGGGGTATCTGACGGCACAAGGGGTTTGGGAATCTCAGGAGGTGAGATTTCCGATCAATATTTTGGAACTCCGTGCAATTTTCAGAGCTCTTCAGTCTTGGCCTCTTCTGAAGAGAGAGTTGTTCATTTGTTTTCAGATAGACAATGTCACAACTGTGGCATACATCAATCATCAAGGAGGGACTCACAGTCCTCTGGCTATGAAAGAAGTATCTCGAATTTTGGTTTGGGCGGAATCCAGCTCCTGTCTAATCTCTGCGGTTCATATCCCAGGTATGGACAATTGGAAAGCGGATTATCTCAGTCGCCAAACGTTGCATCCGGGCGAATGGTCTCTTCACCCAGAGGTATTTCTTCAGATTGTTCAAATGTGGGAACTTCCAGAAATAGATCTGATGGCTTCTCATCTAAACAAGAAACTTCCCAGGTATCTGTCTAGATCCCGGGATCCTCAGGCGGAGGCAGTGGATGCATTATCACTTCCTTGGAAGTATCATCCTGCCTATATCTTTCCGCCTCTAGTTCTTCTTCCAAGAGTAATCTCCAAGATTCTGAAGGAATGCTCGTTTGTTCTGCTGGTAGCTCCGGCATGGCCTCACAGGTTTTGGTATGCGGATCTTGTCCGGATGGCCTCTTGCCAACCGTGGACTCTTCCGTTAAGACCAGACCTTTTGTCTCAAGGTCCTTTTTTCCATCAGGATCTGAAATCCTTAAATTTAAAGGTATGGAGATTGAACGCTTGATTCTTGGTCAAAGAGGTTTCTCTGACTCTGTGATTAATACTATGTTACAGGCTCGTAAATCTGTATCCAGAGAGATATATTATAGAGTCTGGAAGACTTATATTTCTTGGTGTCTTTCTCATCATTTTTCTTGGCATTCTTTTAGAATACCGAGAATATTACAGTTTCTTCAGGATGGTTTAGATAAGGGTTTGTCCGCAAGTTCCTTGAAAGGTCAAATCTCTGCTCTTTCTGTTCTTTTTCACAGAAAGATTGCTATTCTTCCTGATATTCATTGTTTTGTACAAGCTTTGGTTCGTATAAAGCCTGTCATTAAGTCAATTTCTCCTCCTTGGAGTTTGAATTTGGTTCTGGGGGCTCTTCAAGCTCCTCCATTTGAACCTATGCATTCATTGGATATTAAATTACTTTCTTGGAAAGTTTTGTTCCTTTTGGCCATCTCTTCTGCCAGAAGAGTTTCTGAATTATCTGCTCTTTCTTGTGAGTCTCCTTTTCTGATTTTTCATCAGGATAAGGCGGTGTTGCGAACTTCTTTTGAATTTTTACCTAAGTTGTGAATTCCAACAACATTAGTAGAGACATTGTGGTTCCTTCATTATGTCCTAATCCTAAGAATTCTAAGGAGAAATCGTTGCATTCTTTGGATGTTATTAGAGCTTTGAAATATTATGTTGAAGCTACTAAGTCTTTCCGAAAGACTTCTAGTTTATTTGTTATCTTTTCCGGTTTTAGAAAGGCCAGAAAACTTCTGCCATTTCTTTGGCATCTTGGTTGAAATCTTTAATTCATCTTGCCTATGTTGAGTCGGGTAAGACTCCGCCTCATAGGATTACAGCTCATTCTACTAGGTCAGTTTCTACTTCCTGGGCGTTTAGGAATGAAGCTTCGGTTGATCAGATTTGCAAAGCGGCAACTTGGTCCTCTTTGCATACTTTTACCAAATTCTACCATTTTGTTGTATTTTCTTCTTCTGAAGCAGTTTTTGGTAGAAAAGTACTTCAGGCAGCGGTTTCAGTTTGAATCTTCTGCTTATGTTTTTCATTAAACTTTATTTTGGGTGTGGATTATTTTCAGCAGGAATTGGCTGTCTTTATTTTATCCCTCCCTCTCTAGTGACTCTTGTGTGGAAAGATCCACATCTTGGGTAGTCATTATCCCATACGTCACTAGCTCATGGACTCTTGCTAATTACATGAAAGAAAACATAATTTATGTAAGAACTTACCTGATAAATTCATTTCTTTCATATTAGCAAGAGTCCATGAGGCCCGCCCTTTTTTGTGGTGGTTATGATTTTTTTGTATAAAGCACAATTATTCCAATTCCTTATTTTATATGCTTTCGCACTTTTTTCTTATCACCCCACTTCTTGGCTATTCGTTAAACTGAATTGTGGGTGTGGTGAGGGGTGTATTTATAGGCATTTTAAGGTTTGGGAAACTTTGCCCCTCCTGGTAGGAATGTATATCCCATACGTCACTAGCTCATGGACTCTTGCTAATATGAAAGAAATGAATTTATCAGGTAAGTTCTTACATAAATTATGTTTTTCGTTATAGACTGGCGCGCCTTTGTGTCCTGCTACGGCATGTTTTGGAGGTGCTGGAGGATCCCAGTACTAATAAGTTGAGGGATCCTCGGTCTTCTGTTCCAGACGGCAAGCTGGGTTAAACGTGTGGGGATGAAGTTAATCTCCTCGTCTCCTATTTTCTTTTCTTTTTGAGTATCTTATTCCACTTCTGAGCTTTGGAAGAATGGAGTCTCTGATTGGCTGGTCCTGTTGGTGTACCCACTCTTCTTGGGTGTCCATCTGCGGGTGCTGCCCTCTTCTTATTTGATCCGGTAAGAATGTATTTTCTTTATTTTTTAAGAAGCTCATGTCTGTTATTTTTCCGTTTTTGAAATATTTCTTCTCTGGAATTTGATACTAGCGATTTTGTGGTCGCTTGGGCACTTCCGCAGAAGTCACATGTTAAGGTGTTAGTACATTGTTATGTCTCTAAATCCTTTTATCGATTCCTCTCGGGGTCTCAAATTTTCTGTGGCCTAGGTAAGTTTTTACTGCCCTACGTAGCAGGCTGGTCCTGATAGGGCGCTATCTCTCTGTTCCTTGCAGTCTATATCATCCACGTGGTGCCGGTGTATCCGGCTGACCTGGCTGGGTGGTGAGTTGCTCTCTCGGTGTCTCTTCAGATTGAATAATGCTTTGCTTTTGCTAAGAGTTTTTATGAAGTGAACCTTCTATAAATTTTTTTGAGCTCTGCCCATATCAGGCTGGTTCTCGTTCTGCCTTTGGGTGGGGCATCAGGGGATTGTACTCGGTCCTTACTGTCCTGTTCCTCATGGGTGGGGGCCCAGAGCGGATCCTACTAGGGTTCAATCTGGGCGATGTTCCTCGTCTGTTGTTTTGAGTTTCTTCTCTTGGAATCTGTTTTCCTTGATGACGGTATCTCTTCCTTCGGGTTGAGGTTGATGGGCTTTTTTGTCTCCTGGGGGTTGGCTACGGGTCATCTGTTTCTGAAAGGTAAAGCCTTTTGGTTATTCTTCTTCCGGGATCTTGTCTGCTCCCATATTTTTGGTAGATTTACAGATAGATTGTCTCCCCCTTTTTCCTGTGTCGTCCCTGCTTTAGGCGTTTGTGGGTTTTCTCCCGCCAGGGGCTAGGATACATGCTCCTTCTTCAGTCCTCAAACTGTATGGGTGTCAGGGAAGTGGATCCTGAGGATCTTAGAGACTTTTGTTAGCTTCTCTACCCAGTTTCTAAGGGAGATGTGGCATAGTGGTTAGCTCCACCGCACCTGAAGCAGGAGGTTGTGGGCTCGAACCCAGGAAAAGCTCTTGTTTTCTCATGTTCTTGTGATTCTGATAACCGCTAGCATTCCTAAACAGAGTTGTCTGTTTTTTCATACGTTACTTAGTCTTTGGACTTAGTGGAAATTGTCCCTAGAGCCTTAAAGGGATACTAAATCCAATTTTTTTCTTTCATGATTCAGATAGAGCATGAGATTTTAAGCACCTTTCTAATTTACTCCTATTATCATTTTTTCTTTGTTCTCATGCTATCTTGATTTGAAAAAGCAGTACTGTAAACTTTAGAGCCGGACCATTTTTTGTTCAGCACCTGGGTAGCACTTGCTGATTTGTGGCTAAATGTAGCAAACCAATCAGCAAGCTCTACCAAGGTGCTGAACTAAAAAGGGGCTGGCTCCTAACCTTTTATTACTGCTTTTTCAAATCAAGATAACATGAGAACACAGAAAAATTGATAATAGGAATAAATTAGAAAGTTGCTTAAAATTGCATGCTCTATCTGAATCATGAAAGATAAAAATGTGGGGTTAGTATCCCTTTAAGGCCTTCCGAAGTGGCTGCGGGGCTTCACCAATGCCTATCACCCTTTATGTTGGGAGTTGTATCCTGCTGGGGATGTCCTTAGCTCTCAGTGTCCAAGGTGTCTTGGCTATGACTGTGATTGCGTCGCCTGTGGTGCAAAGTCTACTCCGGATGGGGTAACCTAGTGGTTCCTCAGGGGTTAAATTTTTAAACCGGCTCCGATTTTTCGGGTGCTCGGGTCTGTTTGTCCTGTCTTTGACTGGAATTTTGGGGGTCTGTATCCAGATCCCTTAGGACTGATCGGGACGTCCCAGTTTCCCGGTTCCGGGACGTCTTCTGTTCCTACGGGCGTATTTTTTTTTCTCTCTTGCAGGGAGATTTAGACTTCTTACTGGGCCGGCCTTAGTGGCCGGATGGTTTTTCTTTCGGTAATGTCCTTTGAGCTCGTCTACAGCTTTACGCTTCAGTCCCGCTGTAGTAGCCTGATCATTAGCTTAGCTGTCTAAGGAGTATAAGGTTTGCAGTTTGAAACCAACTGCAGTCATTTGCACCTTGATTGTGTGCTAGTGAGCTATTAAGTCTGGCTTCGCTTTCCCTCCATTTGGGGGTGAATTTGACATTCCTTAGTGTTCGCCTGGTGCTTGGAGGTACTTTTTATCCCTCTGTTTAGTGGGGTTGTTCCCCCTGCCTGGCATGCGGGATGTCAGTGTAAAGGGATGGATTTCTTGTGCCATGCTTTTATGGTAGTTCCAGTAGAGGGTCTCCTTTTGCGAGTGACGTGCGTCTTCAGGAAGGGGGCTGTGTCTGGGTTATGAAGCCCAAGCTCTTTGGGGGTACTGAATCCCTCCCTTTTTCCTTCCTGCAGATCATTATGATTCAGGGTACTTTTACTCCCTAAGTCCTTCGGACATTATCAGTCACTTTTGTGCTGGGTCAGTTACTGGAGCAAGAGTCAGGGATCTGTCTGATCTGTTGATCTTAGCCGCTTACCATAGTTATTGTAAACCTTCTTTAAAGGAGAAGCTTTGCGGTGGATCCCTCCTCGGTAGGTAGTTTTCTCTACCGGGTTCTGGGTTCGGTTCCTTCCTTTCCTGTCCCTTTTTGGAAAGGTTATGTCCTGTACTGAAGAAGATCCTGTGCGTTTTCATAGCTAGGGTGGCGACCTGTGGTCGTTAAGTCCTTATTTGCAGCAGGATGCCTATAGTTTAGAGGAGCATATTCAGATATCTGATGAGTTTATTATTGCGGGCTGCGTGCCTGAGGGACTTAGTCTCCTCAAAGGCTTTTGGCTCTGTCGAGTCTAATATCCTGAGCGGTCTCTAGCAAGGGCCTTGCTGGTTTTAACTGTTGGGCAGTTATCTCAGCCTTTTTTCCTTTTTGTCCTTTGGCTTCTAGTGAAGCAGTTTTTTTCTGTCAGGAGTTTTGGGTTTTAGGCTGTGGTGCCCTCAGAAGGGGCTGCCTTTTGTACCCACCCGTTTTGTATTCAGTGTCCTCTATAGCTTGGGTATTGTTTTCCCAAAAGTAATGAATGCAGCTGAAGATTCCTACCGTATAAGAAGAAAAACTTAAATTATGCTTACCTGATAATTTTCTTTTCTTCTGACGGGAAGAGTCCACAGCTCCCCGCCCGCGTTGTTCATATGGGGCGGCCGTAT
Source organism: Bombina bombina (assembly GCF_027579735.1). NCBI lineage: Eukaryota > Metazoa > Chordata > Amphibia > Anura > Bombinatoridae > Bombina > Bombina bombina. The sequence goes on from NC_069504.1 coordinate 803,899,022, forward strand.
TTTTTGTTTCTTCTGGCACCTTTTTCACCCTGATATTTCTCCTACTGTTCCTTGTTCCCTCAGCAGAATGACTGGGGGAAAAGGGAAGTGGGGTAGGTATTTAAGCCTTTGGCTGGGGTGTCTTTGCTTCCTCCTGGTGGCCAGGTTCTGAATTCCCAAAAGTAATGAATGCAGCTGTGGACTCTTCCCGTCAGAAGAAAAGAAAATTATCAGGTAAGCATAATTTAAGTTTTTTACGCTAAAGCAATAGATTTTTAATGTCTCTTAAAGGGACATGAAACCCAAAAGAATTATTCCATTATTCTGATAAAGAATACAATTTTAAAAAAGTTTCAAATTTGCTTTGTTCTCATGTTATTCTTTGTTGAAGAGATACCGAGGTAGGTAGCATGCACATGCCGGAGGCACTACATGACAGGAAATAGTGCTGCCATCTAGTGCTCTTGCTAATGTTTAACATTGTTACAAAACTCATGAGCCTACCTTCCAGCTTTTCAACAAAAAATAACTAGAAAACAAAGAATTATATAATAGAAGTAAATTGGAAAGTTGTTTAAAATTGTATGCTCTATCTGAATCATGAAAGAGTTTTGGGGCTTTATGTCCCTTTAAGCACAAACACTTTGAAAAGCATTGCTGCGGTCATAAGCAACAGCTACCTCAGACCTAAAATACAGGAGCAGGTGTGTGTGTGACAAGGTTAAAAAATTTAACTTCTCAGCTATTGGCAATAAAAAAAAAAAAACTTGCAATATACTTTCATGATTTATTTGCTGTTCCTGTTCTGTAGTTTAAAGTGACAGAAAGTGCTTAAATTATTTTGCCTTTTAGAAGTAGTCAGTCTTGTCTTGAATTTGAAGTGCATCCTGCGGACAAGGCTTACCTTGTTACATATCTGTCCCTCATTGGTTTTAACTTATAACAACTGCATTTTATACTAACATTATTATTATGACGAGGGTGGATTTGATTTAAATCACTAGACGGTAAGATCAATTTTAAATCTATTTAAATCATGTTTTTCATTGATTTTTATCCACCCTGATTATGACATAGGCTAGCCTTTTTGTCTGCTGACTCAAGCTCAGATTGGATTCTTCAAATAAAATAGGGGAGTTTGGCTACTTTTAAAAAAAATTTGCAGTAAAAATGTAAATTTTTTTTCAAAATATGTTTGCCTGATATGGTATTCTATAGCAACACAACAGAAATGTATTGTATTTGCAAGGTGTTTATACTGGCCCTTTAAAAAGTATGATACATTTTTATTTTGTTTATTTTTTAAATAAATATAGCAACTGCATACTGTATGTCCTTTTATAGATGCGAGGTACTGACTGTTTTATTTCTTTTTGCTTTTATATATAACCATTTACTGTTCCTTTAAAGGGATTGTAAACCTTAAAGTGCATGTCAACTTTTATGATAACGTGCCCAGTTTTTAAAAAAACTATTAAAAACAGGGACACTTTAATTCATGAAAGTTTACATTCTACGGATTTTACAAATACTTACCTTCTCCTGAAATGCTGGATCGCCGATTCCCCCCCCCCCCCACCTCACCTGCTTCTTCCTGCTGTACTTACACAGCAATGACGAAACCGGCTTCCTCCAATCACGGCTTGGCCTCACCAGATGAATGGGGGGAAGCTGTGATTGGAGAGAACCAGTACAGAGGAGCTGCAGGTGTGGGATCGGCGATCCGGCGTTTCAGGAGAAGGTAAGTATTTGTAAAATCTGGTGCAATGTAAACTTTCATGAATTAAAGTGCCCCTGTTTTTAATAGTTTTTTTAAAAAACGGGCACTTTATCATGAAAGTTGACATTCACTTTAAGTATTTGCTGGCTAGTATATAAAATTACTATAAAAAACAAGGACACTATCATTGATTTTTTTTTAAGACGCTACATTTCTAAAATATTTCGAGATGGTAAACATTGCGCCGTTCCTCAGACCACATCTTCTACTTTATTTAGCTGAGCATTGATGAATCCAACTTCATCCAATCGTTGCGTGCTCCACTTGGCGTCCAGCTTGTGGGGCACACAACAATTGCATGAAGCTAGATTAGTCATCGCTCAGCTAACTAAAGTAGAAGATGCGGGCGGAGGAATGGTGCAATGTTTACCATATCGAAATGGTAAATTTTTTAGAAATGAAGCGTCTTAAAAAACAAAACAAAAAAAACTACCATTTAGAGATGGTAAACATTGCGCCATTCCTCCGCCCGCATCTCCTATTTTAGATAGCTGAGCGGTGAATAAACAGACTTTATTTAATCGTTGCATTTCCCACGAGCTGGACGCCAAGTGGGGCATGCAATGATTGGATAAAGTCGGATTCATCATCACTCGGCTAAATAAAGTAGAAGATGCGGGCTGAGGAACGGCGCAATGTTTACCATCTGTAAATGGTAAATATTTTAGAAATGAAGAGTCTTAAAAAAAAAAAAAAAAAAAAAAATGTAATCAATGAAAGTGCCCCTGTTTTTTATAGTAATTTTATATACCAGCCAGCAAATACTTAAACATTAAAGTGATTGTAAACTTTAAGTACATCTCATGCTGTTGTGGCTTTTATTAAATATGCCATTGTAGATTTCACATCAATGTTGGTGTGTTTTTGCATATCCGTTCAGCACCGCATATAGGCGGTGTTAGTAGTGAGCTGAACCTTCGTGCATGTGTTTGCGCGTGCAGTGTTGTTCACAATTGTATTAGGGAAACAAAACCATATGTTCTCATGTGGCCTTACTACAATCAAATATTTTTAGCAGTGCTTCTGGTTTCCCAAAGAGCTTACAAATAGCTTGTCTCTACAGCTTGTTGTCAGATGACAGTAGGGTCAGACATACAGATATGAATGGGTTAATAGACATAGCTGCAGTTGACACCCTTATGTGATAGAGCAGGGGAAGGCAAACCTTTTTGAGTGCATGGTCAGATTTGAGATCATAAAAAAAAGGGAGGCTACCATTGGTCAGTATAGAGGTAACCCAAGGGCTGCACAGCATGACAATATTGTTGTATGTGCCAGCTAGGGCATGCCAAGGTTCACCACCCCTGTCGCAGTTTTTATATGTTATGGCTCTCAAAATGTATTCCCTTCACACTTTCTCTCTCTCTCTCTTCTGCAGATATAACAGACTAGCAAGGGAATGGACACAGAAATATGCAATGTAATGGTCTTTCTAGTAGCACAGCCAGACTGACAGACTGGAGAGGGGAGAATTCCTCAAAAGAGGTTAGACACTCCTGCTCCTCTTATCTTCTTGTGCCAACACGCCCACATTTTTTTTTTTTTTTATATACCAACAACAGTCAACCAAAAATCAAAAGAATAACCCAGGAACTTAAAGGACTCCCCCACCTATGAAATCTGCTGCTGTGTTGGAACCCTTCTGCTATCTTTTACCTACAAATACTGCAAGCCTAGCCCCTCTTTCACTGCACTGAATTCCCCTAACCAGCCTCCTTGGGTCTGTGTTAAACAAGCTTCATATCAACTTACACGCTGCTTTAAATAACTCAGGTCATGGAAGTTGGTCCGGGGAGAATCACAGGACCTTGCCCCCTCCTCCCCTCCTAATCCCTTCTTCGTGTCACCAGAATGGCATAACTTGCAATTCTTTAGTTTCTAAAAGGAGGGACATACGCACAGCATTTGCGAAGACTGCAAGAGGGCGTTTTTCATGTTATGGCATTTTGGAGTCAGATCTTAGTAGACATCTTCACCATGCACCTGTTACTTGGAAGCTGATTTGTTTCTCCACTTGTGTCATCTCATAGTGGATAAAGGAGTCTGGGATAAAAAAAAAATTGGTACTGTTCAGAACTGCTACACATACATTTTCTTTTTAACATATTTAGGCATACAATATTTATGCTTAAAGGAGATAGGTTTCTTGAAACCAGTTGCTGCTCAGAAAATTTAAGAATTGAGACATTTCACGCATTATTAAACAACATTTTGCAGTACTGTGGGATAATGAATTAAAAAACGTACTGGTACTTTTTGTTTTTCTAGTACCATATATAAGAAATGATCCAGCTATGATTTACCTTTTTTTGTTACGTTTTATTTGATCCGGTGGGTATATTTGCCATTTAAAACTAAATTTACATTAAGTAGGTTGACTTGTTTGTTATGGATATCAAAATAGATTTGCTAATTTAGCCACAAGGGCTTAATTATTCCCAATTTCCCTACACTGATTTAGGTACGGATGATTGCAGATCATTCTAACACTGCAGAAGCAAACTATGTGTATGTGGTCCATCTGCAGATATGGGGTATTTTTGGATGGGTTAGTACTGTGACTTACCCTGTCCCAGCCTACCTCATGCTTTGAATTCTGGGACAGGATAGTCCTGTCTCCGTTACAGAATAATGGGAGGGCCCTGCAAAGCGCTGGGTTCAATTTTCCGCTTAATACAGTTATTTCTCTTCTGTTTAGAAAACATGGGTGAATTTGCTCCTTTTTTATATAATGTTATTTGCTACAAACAATGTTACTGCTTCTGCTAACTATACTAACATTGATAATGAATACTCTATGGAGTGTCTGTACAATGATAATGGACTAACAACACTGTGTAACAGTGATGTGTGTCTTTACGCACTAATAAAGAATATGCTGGACTATATAATGATGTAGAGCAATGATCTCAAACCAGTTTAGTGCTTCAGAAGTATTGGAACCCAGTACAGGAACAACAAGTCCCTCTCAAAGATCCTCAAATTTCTTTTTATACTAAACAAAAAAATGTGATGCAAATTTCCCATCTAGAACAAAAATGGCTCCCAAGAATCCCCAACCCCTGCCACAACCCTAAAATACCCCTACAAAGTCCACAAATAAATGCACAGCTGCTACCCAGAACTACACAATCTTCCTTGAATTGGTAATACCTACTAGTTACACTCTTCTTTATCTCTGGATATCATTTTCTATTGAAAAACTCCTTATTCATATGCAACCTCTAGTCATAAAAAATTGTATTCCAGAGTTCCATGGAACACAAAGTAGAAGATACTGATACAAAGAATCTATATCAGTAGTTCTTAGCTTTTGTATCAGATCCCAAGAATCATATTTGTTAGTCCCCTAGGAGGCTGACCCAGTGAACGCCCACTACTGGGATGTGTTTATTTTAATATATTTTCTTGCTGGATGCTAATAGAAATTTTGTATATACACACACACACACACACACACACACACATAATATTAGTTAAAGTATTGCAGTTAAAGAATGGATCAATAAGCTAATATTAGAATGTTTAAGCTAATAACACAAGTAGTTTGCACACTGTCAAGGTGACGAACCACTAATCTACGTGTTGATAATGACTACAACACATAGTGCAATGATGTGGGTATTGTGTTAATGGAAATTTGTGTCCCGTACTGTGTTACGGTGAGTATTTATAACTGATAAAGTGCATGATATCTTTGTATTAATGCAGGAGATATCCATATAGTTTTTTTTCTTCGTGATCTTAAAATAGACTACTGGGTTGCAGCAGCTTCAGAGTAAACCATAATCTAGTTAAAGGGACATGGAAGTAAAAAATTAAACATTTGTGATTCAGATTGTTCAATTAAAAAACAAAAAATGTATTAAATGTACCTCTTTCTCTTGGTATCATTTGTGAATCGTAGGTCTTTACTAGAGCTTACTAAGGTAGACCCAAGTGTGTGCATATTAAACACTCTATTAAAAACATTGTTCCCATCACTGCTGCTAAATTGTACTAAAGGCACATGAACACTCCTGAGCATATTTTTGATAACAGAATATGCTCATGAAAGTTTAATTTTGACATCTGTGTCCCTTTAACAAGAACTATCATGCTCAGCATCACTATACAGAGTAGTAGCAAACGTTATGCTTATTGGCATTAACCCTTTGTCGACTGTTTGTTGTTTTGTTTTTTTTTCTGCTTATTTATAGATTCTGCTGATTGACTTGTATCTAATTTAGTTACCCATGCCAATGACTTACCAGCCTGTCTTTATATTAATTGTACTTAATGATTGTATTGCCAAAATGGCACTCTCAATATTAATACGATTTGTGAATATTAACCAAGACAAGCAGGTTAACAGCTTTTTCTGCTGGAATGGTCTGCAATTCATTAAACCGAATTCTGTAAAATACATTTTGCTTATTAAAGGAACTGTGACTTAAAGGGAATTGGCAGATGACATTGTAAGATCATGTACATTTTATGATTTGGACATGCTTCAATTTTATTTGATAAGAAAAAAAAAAAAAACTAAATGTTTTTTCTCTAAAGTAATACATGTTTTTAAATATGTTTAGATATGTATTAATGGTTGCATTGTTTTTATGTGATCTTATAGTGTCATGTGCAAAATCCTTTCACCGGGGCAACCCTAAAATATGTGAGTAATTATATTAATTTATTAGTAAAGGTCTGTCATTCTGTAGCATTGACCAAGGTGAATTAATACAAAAGGCTTATATATAAAATAATTTGTATTCATGACTGTTCTCTATGGCAGAAAAAAATGCAGTATTTTAGGAGCAGTGTCTGAAATAGGTCTAAAAACAATATTGTACACAGTACAGCCTTGTCTCTGTATGTATGTAGCTGTGGTTTGTCAAAATATGGTAATGTTGTGCCTTGTGCATGCTTTTTTATGCAAGCAATCCGTATATACACAGGGGGGATCCTGCAAGTCGATGTGTTTAACCACTCAAAATCCTGCTCAAGGTTTGCAGTAAACTGCTGGTCCTTGGCAGACGAGGCTGGTGTGCCAATCAGCATTGGCAGTCACACAACTCCTCCAATCACTGGCTGTGCCTGATCGGGGCAAGCAGTTGTATGTGTCTCCCAAACCGTACTCTAACAATGTGTTTAATTACATTTACAGGGGTCAAACACAGACTTGCAGGGTCAGTAGTGCTAAATTTGTATGCTACAATGATTTTAGAGCATGTGAATTTTGCATTACAATGTAACTTAGAAAGAAAAAATATATACAGTTGGTGACTAAACCTGTCATCGTCCTTTTGCTAGGGATGCCAGCTTACCTCATAATGGGGTGTATGTATGAGTCCTGAGCACATGCTGCATATGCTGCACATACTGTCTGTGTTTTCGTTATAACAAGCCTCTGCTTCATTATATTGCCCCTTAAAGGGACATTGTACTTAATTTGTTTTCTACCATCCATATAAAAAAGACCAGTAAAACATATAAAAATTATTTTTGTCTGATAGAGATATATATATATATATATATATATATATATATATATATATATATATACACATACATAAGTTGTCTACTTTTAGCTAATGCATATTGGCTGACAGGCACTTACTGCGAATGCCTATTTGTCACTAAGTACAATGAACATTGGCAGAAAATACACAACTGATACTGCTGCATTAGTTTTAGTTTAAACTGGTTTTACCACACATTTGTTTAGGCTAAAAAAAAGTCATGTTTAAATACCACTTTCATATGGACGGCATAAAATGTTGGAGTATGATGCCCTTTTAAGATGATGGCCTAAACAGCCTGTACAGAGAAACCTGTATCTGGCTTAAATTAAAATATATGGATATTTTTAAAGTCCCATTTTTTTATTTTGTTTTCCTCAGGGATAATTTTCTAAAACTGTATACTATAGCAACCAAATTTGAGTATGCAGTTGAATTGATAGTGTAAAGGTGACAGAAATGATAACCCAAACAATTTTAATTTTTTTAGACATGAGTTTAGCAGATGCTAACATTACGGCACCATTTATCAATACAGTCTTGGGCAGATAATTTAACCTAGTGCAGGAAGATTTAGGATTTCCAATTTCCACACAAAACCTTGCATGTGCGTTTAAAAATGTTTTCCTTTACAAACAATGGATTTATATAGTGTGCAGTGTGAGTGAATATATTTCTAATTTATTTTCCACTCCCCTTTCTTGAAGCCTTGATGGGATTTTTATCAGTGAAAAGATTAGCAGCACCTCCAATAATACAATTTACTCAAGTTAAAAAAAAAATTAAAAAAATCTGCCAAAGTGTGACTCTTAAAGTTGGTGCTGGAAAAAAAAAAGTTTTTAAAATAACCTTTGTCTGCTGTCTGTTTAGTTTTCTTTTTAATTAATGTTGTTTGATGTATTTATTATTGGACAAATAACAAAATACATTGTTGAGGATAATTTACATGTATATTGAATTTCTGCAGTGTGCGAGTAGGATGAGTATCTGTACAAGTGGGGAATGAGAGAGTGGTGGGGGTGCTTTTATCTGCTTGTGTGTGTATATGTATCCGTGTGTGTGTGTATGATTAATATTTATGCACAAACACAAAGTGGTGGGAATAATTCACCATAGTGAGATAGAGGAACACAATTGGGGGATCAAAGCCCCACCACCACGCTATACATTCATGACTCAACCTATAACAATGAGAGCAACATGTGATTGGTTACATTTTCAATCTTTATAATGCCACAATGCTTGTTTCTAGGTCCCCTTCTGTGTTTAGGCTATAAATGATAGAAAAATGTAAAAATGAAGCTCTCCAACATGCCAAAGTTTCAATGCTTTATTTTAGAGAGTGCAGAGTCAAACAGCCACGACGTTTCGGGGACCACATGATTAAGGGGCATGGCTCCCCGAAACGTCGTGGCTGTTTGACTCTGCACTCTCTAAAATAAAGCATTGAAACTTTGGCATGTTGGAGAGCTTCATTTTTACATTTTTCTACTATTGTTGGGGAGTTTTGTAGTGACTCCTTGAAGCTCTAACCTGTGAGTATTGCTGCTGGATGAATTGCACAATTAGGCTATAAATGATCCCAGGGTTTTCTAATCAAGTCCTTTTGCGTCTCTGTATAAAAACAAACTTTATGCTTACCTGATAAATTTCTTTCTTTCCGGACATGGAGAGTCCATGACGTCATTCCAATTACTAGTGGGATATTCAACTCCTAGCCAGCAGGAGGAGGCAAAGAGCACCCCAGCAAAGCTGTTAAGTGTAATTGCCTTACCCATAACCCCCAGTCATTCAGCCGAAGGAAATGGAAAGGAAGCACAAGGGTGAAAAGGTGCCTGAAGTTTACACAAAAAACCTGCCGAATTATAATTAAAGGGCGGGGTCGTGGACTCTCAATGTCCGGAAATAAATTTCAGGTAAGCATAAATTTAGTTTTCTTTCCTATGACATGAAGAGTCCACAATGTCATTACAATTACTAGTGGGAACCAATACCCGAGCTAGAGGACACAGAATGAACAGGGAGTGAGTAAAAAGGCAGGAGGACCTAAACAGAAGGCACCACCGTTTGAAGAACCTTTCTTCCAAAAGAAGCCTCAGCCGAGGCAAAAGTATCAAATTTGTAGAATTTGGGAAACGTATGCAGAGAGGACCATAACGCTGCCTTGCAAATCTGTTCCACAGAAGCTTCATTTTTTGAAAGCCCAAGACGAGGAGACAGTAGTAAAAGTGACCTTCTGAGAAAACAACAAACAGGGCAGAAGAATGCCTAAAATCATTAGTAGCTTGTAAGTAAAACTTTAGAGCCTGCACAAAATCCAAGTTATGCATAAATGTTCCTTTTGAGGATCAGGACAAAGAAGGAACAACAGTTTCCTGATTAATGTTTCAATCCGATACTACCTTAGGAAGAAACCCCAATTTAGTACGAGGGACCGCCTTATCAGCATGAAAAATAAGGTAGGGGAATCGCACTGCAGAGCTGAAAGCTCAGAGAGACAGCGAGCGGAAGAAATGGCCACAAGAAACAAAACCTTCCAGGATAAACGTTTTATATCAACATGCATAGGCTCAAACTGAGTCTGCTGTAAAACCTTAAGCACTAAATTAAGACTCCATGGAGGAGCAACCGGTTTAAACACAGGCCTGGTTCCAATCAGGGCCTGTACAAAGGCTTGAACATCTGGTAGATTAGCCAGACGTTTGTGCAAAAGGATAGATAACGCTGAAATTTGACCCTTTAGAGAACGGACGATAAACCCTTTTCCAGTCCATCCTGAAGAAAAGACAAAATCCGGGGAATCCTCACCTGGCTCCAGGAGAACCCCTTAGAATCACACTAATAAAGAGATATTTACACCATATCTTATGGTAAATCTTGAATCAATTACCTTTTCAGAAAAACTACGCTTAGACAGAACTAAGCGTTCAATCTCCACGCAGTTAGTTTCTGAGAATCTAGGTTTGGATGGAGGAAAGGACCCTCCCTGAAGTAGGTCTTTCCTCAGAGGTAACCTCCATGGAGGTAGAGAAGACATCCTCACTAGATCCGCGAACCATATCCTGTGGGGCCATGCAGGAGCTATTAGGATCACTGATGCACTCTCATGTTTGATACGATCAATGACTCGTGGAAGGAGAGCAAACGGAGGTAACAGATATGCCAGAGAAAACCTCCAAGGAACCGCTAGAGCATCTATCAGAAAAGCCTGAGGATCTCTTGACCTTGAACCGTACTTTGGAACCTTGGTGTTTTGGCGGGACGCCATTAGATCCAACTCTGGAACCATCCACTTGAGGGTTATCTGAGAGAACACAAAAGATGGAGAGCCCACTCCCCTGGATGAAAAGTCTGTCTGCTCAGAAAATCTGCCTCCCAATTGTCCACTCCTGGAATGTGGATGGCAGATGGGAGACAACTGTAGGCTTCAGCCCACAGCAGAATTAGTCACCTTCATGGCTAAGGAACTCTGAGTTCTCCCTGGTGGTTGATGTAAGCTACTGAGGTGATGTCCGATTGAAATCTTATAAACCGGACCAACGCCAGTTGAGGCCACGCTAATAGGGCATTAAAGATGTCTCTCAACTCCAAAATGTTTATGGGAAGAGAGGACTCCTCAATAGACCACAGGCCCTAGAGGGCCCCAAACGGCACCCCAACTAGACAGGCTGGTGTTTGTAGTCAAAATTTCCCAAGAAGCTCTCAGAAAGCAAGTGCCCGAGACGGATTTTCCTGTGACACCCACTATGAGAGAGAGTCTCTTGTCAGAGAGTCCAGATTTATCCTTTGAGTTAAATCCGAATGATCTCCGTTCCATTGACAGAGCATACAAAGTTGCAACGGTCGTAGATGGAACCGAGCAAAAGAAATGATGTCCATTGATGCCTTCATCAGACCAATCACCTCCATGCATTGGGTCACAGATGAACGGAAAGCAGACTGGAGAGAAAGGCAGGAAGCAAGAATCCTGCCTTTTCTGACCTCCGTCAGAAAGCTCTTCATGGACAGGGAATCTATTATAGTTCCTAAGAAACACACTTTGGTAGATGGAAAAATAACTTTTTCTAAATTCACCTTCCATCCATGGGAACGTAGAAAAAACAACAGCATCTTTGTATGAGATTGGGCTGTCTGAAAAGATGACGCCTGAACTAATATATCATCTAGATAAGGCACTATAGCAATTCCCTGGGATCTGATCACAGACAAGAGCCCCCAGAACCTTTGTGAATATTCTGGGAGCCGTGACCAGACTAAAAGGAAGTGCAACAAATTGGAAGTGTTTGTCCAGAAAGGCAAACCTAAGATACTGATGGTGTTCCCTGTGTATGGGAACATGAAGGTATGCGTCCTTCAGGTCTATGGTCGTCGTAAACTGACCTTCCTGTGCCAAAGGGAGAATGGAACAAATAGTTTCCATCTTGAAGGATGGAAACCTGAGGAATTTGTTTAAACACTTTAGGTCTAAAATGGGCTGAAAATATACCTCCTTTTTGGGAACCAAAAATAGATTTGAGTTGAATCCTAGACCCTGTTCTGCTAGAGGGACAGGAACAATAACTCCCAGAGAGAATAGGTCTTTTACACGGTTTAACAAGGCTTCCTTCTTTATTTGGTTTGAGGAAACCGATTTGCTGGACCATAGCCGTCTTTCTTGCTTGCTTTTGTGTCAACAATTGACTATCCTGTATCTCATATTGGTCATCTTTTTAATATCTAAAGACCCCCCCTTCATCTGTTATCGCTTCCCCTCAACTTGATTACTATTGACTATCCCATTGACTTAAAACTTTAATTTGCGCCTTACAATACAACTCTCAGCTCTGGTGAGCATACACTCACTTCACAGGCAACTGTGAGATTCATAAAGAAAATACTTCAAGCGAACAGTAACTTGAGTTGTAAATTGTATAAGTTTCTCTATGACAAAGCTGACAAGTTTCTCCCTTTACATTAATTTATTCTGATCGAAAACTGCACCACTTTTAAAAAAAAATGGTTAAAAATACTATGACTATATACTATAAAGTAAAAGCCACATGTATAATTGCTGGTCCTAAATAACCCAAATAGTTTATTCAAAGTGACAATAATATTCAGAAACAAAACAAGGTTATAAACATACCCCACACTCACAGTATGACCTGCTCACATTTGATCGATTTATGACCGGCGAGTACTGTGTTTTGATTGTACATAGGTTAAAGGGATAGTAAACGCTAAAAATGTTATTGTTTTAATAATATAGATAATCCCTTAATTTACCAGTGAGATCCACTTATCATAAAAAAGACAGGGAATCAAGCACTCGTAACCTTTTATTGATTTAGTTTATAGATTTTTGCAATACCTTAATGGCAAATAATCCAATAGAGACACTCACAAAAGAAACTGTGCAACACTATCCATTAATAAATCAATGTAATATTGTAATCAACCATATTTTAAAGTTTACAATACTATACATATATACAATAAATGTAGACTTCTCATTTGAAAGCAGTACTGTGACGTCACTAAGTGTTCATAGGAGAAAGGAATAATCAATAAACTTTGCAACACCTTACCAGAGGACAGCCCCGACTTTTAAGGAAGGAAATTGCTGCTATGGATAGAAAAAGGATCTATGCAGTTTTTTTAAATTGCCCCTTTGCATGCAGCATATATAAATAGGCATCCGTGTATACCTGAACATTTAAACAATATGCTTAGTAATTAAACGTTATTTGCTAAGGGTACAAGACAATGTACTTGAATATTATGATCAGAGATAGGGTTTGCACTTGATTTTGTCCATGACTCAATCCACTGGAAAAATAAAGTTATCCAATGATAACGTCAAATGATAGATGGTATATCCAGAAACAGAAGTTCCTTTTGAAGCAACAAAGCAAGCTTAATGGATGGTAGAATGCGCACTTTTTTTTTTTTTTTTTAAAAATACAGCAGAGGCTTCCATAGTTGTCATATGCACAAACGATGTTAAAGCTGTAGCAGGTGTATAGTCCAGTATACCAGTGTGCATATATGAAATGCTGTGTACAGACAAAAGCAATAAGCTTACTTCCAAAGTGCTGCGTGTATTGTAAGCAACAGTTTAGCAACAATGTAACTTTTTAAAAAAGGAAACCGTCACCAATTCTCCAGTAGATATACCATCTATCATTTGTAGTTATCATTGGATAACTTTATCTTTCCAGTGGATTGAGTCATGGACAAAATTAAGTGCAAACCCTCTCTGATTATAATATTTAAGTACATTGTCTTGTACCCTTAGCAAATAACGTTTAATTACTAAGCATATTGTTTAAATGTTGTTCAGGTATAAACTGATGCCTATTTATATATGCTGCATGCAAAGGGGCAATTAAAAAAACTGCATAGATACTTTTTCTATCCATGGCAGCAATTCCCTTCCTTAAAAGTTGGGGCTGTCCTCTGGTAAGGTGTTGCAAAGTTTGATTATTCTTTTCTCCTATGAACACTTAGTGAAGTCACAGTACTGCTTTCAAATGAGAAGTCTGCATTTATTGTATATATGTATAGTATTGTAAACTTTAAAATGGGGTTGATTACAATATTACATTGATTTAGTCAGAGGCGTAACTAGAAAATACAGGGCCCAGGTGCAAGAATCTAAGAAGCCCCCCCAAAAGGAATTTGATACATATCTTTTTTTTGTAACATTTAACACAGAAAATAAAATGTGAATCAGATGATATGTCTCACAATCTGTGAGATGGTCTGACCCCCCTATTACTGCAATTGCGACCTCTGCACCCCCTATAGTTTCGCCCCTGGATTTAGTAATGGATAGTGTTGTAAAGTTTCTTTTGTGAGAGAGTGTCTCTATATTGGATTATTTGCCATTAAGGTATTGCAAAAATCTATAAGCTAAATCAATAGAGTTAAAGGGACACTGAACCCAAACATTTTCTTTAGTAATTCAGAAAGAGCATGCAATTTTAAGCAATTTTCTAATTTACTCCTATTATCATTTTTTCTTTGTTCTCTTGCTATCTTTATTTGAAAAAGAAGGCATCTAAGCTTTTTTGGGTTCAGTACTCTGGACAGCACTTTTTTTTATTGGTGGATGAATTTATCCACCAATCGGCAAGGACAACCCAGGTTGTTCACCAAAAATGGGCCGGCATCTAAACTAACATTCTTGCATTTCAAATAAAGATACCAAGAGAATGAAGAACATTTGATAATAGGAGTAAATGAGAAAGTTGCTTAAAATTTCATGCTCAATCTGAATCACGAAAGAAAAAATTTGGTTACAGTGTCCCTTTAAGAGTGCTTGATTCCCTGTCTTCTTTATGATAAGTGGATCTCACTATCAAGTTTTTTGAAAAACTGTATTTATGGGTCTGCACCACTCCCTCTAAAGAGGGCGTCACTTATTTAGCTTAATTACAGTGCTAATAATAATTACTCCCCTTGCATATCCTTTATTTACCATTCCCCAGTTTTTCATAACCAACACTGTTATAGAAATATACTTTTTACCTCAGTGATTACCTTGTTTCTAAGCCTCTGCAAGCTGCCTCCTTATTTCAGATCTTTTAACAGACTGTCATTTCAAGCAATTAGTGCTGACTCTTAAATAACTTCACGTGCGTGAGCACAGTGTTATCTATATGAAACACACCAACTAACACCCTCTAGCTGTTATTTTTTTTTTTAAATGCATTTAGATGAGAGGCGGCCTTCAGGGGCTTAGAAATTAGCATATGAGCCTAACTAGGTTTAGCTTTCAACTAAGAATAACAAGAGAACAAAACAACTTTGATGAAAAAAGTAAATTAGAAAGTTGTTTAAAATTACATGCCCTATCCGATTCATGAAAGTTTCATTTAGACTTCACTATCCCTTTAAGAAGATGGTAAATTAATACTCTACTCATTGTTAAATATAGGAAAAGCCTGGGTCTTACTAATTTTAATTGTGTCAGTACATTGAATAAAGCTATGAATTGTGTCCTCTCATATGTACAGTGCTAATGGCTCTTCAGCTTTGCAGATATTTACATTTTTTTAAAATATCATTTTTATTGGGGAGGACAAAATGCACATACAAAACAAGGTTATCTGTTGCTGTCACATTACAACAAGAGGTGGAGTTTCAATACATTGTCATTGTATAGAATACAAAGTCCATGTTTGACACGTTGCTTACTATAGCAAGATACCATTTGAGATTTAAATTACAGTAAATATCATGATACAGGCATGGCGATAGTGCATAAGTCCTAATCCCAAACTCTACTTCTTTCCTATAAACCTAACTAAACAATATAACCCTAACTAACTAGTTGCATAGAAAAATCAAACCTCTGTCAGAGGTAACGAATACGGGCCTGCCGTGGCAGGGCCGATGTAATGTTGGGGCCTGGCTGGCAAAAAGAAGAAAAAAAAAAAAAAGGGGGAAAGAGGGGGGTGAAGGGGGACTAGGTGTATAGGTTAGGATAGGTTTTTAGTTGAAAAGGTGGTCCCAGTCTCCTCTAAGTGTGTCCTCCATGAAGGCAACAGAGTCCCTAAAAGGCCTGAGGAGTAACCTTTGAACCTCTAGCTCGAAGGTGAGTATAAGTCTGCTCCATTTGCGTAGGAAACGGCTCAGTCTATCCTGAACATCGGATCTCACATCCATCTGCTCTATGAAAAGTTGTGATTTTAGGAGGTTTTTAAAACCTCTAAAGGAGGGGCCTTTATCTGATATCCAGTGTTGTAATAGGTGTTTCCTAGCCACTAAAATAATCAAGCTTAGTATCGAGTCTTGTTGTCGAAGCCTCTCATCCCATATCAGAAATATTATAGTCTCAGGCAGTAAGTCAATCTGTATCTGTAACTGCCTTCTCAGCCAAAATTGTATCTTCCCCCAGTACTGTCTAATTGGGGGACACTCCCATATGCAATGGAGAAGCCCGGGGTTAGCTAAGGTGCATTTAGTACACTTGTTCAGGGAGGAAGGTGCCCATTTTGCCAGTGCCCTTGGGGTGAGGTAGGCCCTGTGCAAGAAACGTGTTTGGGATTCCCTGTATGAAGCAGACAGTCGCTTTCCTGTTTTTTTCCAGGCTATTCCTTACTTCTATCCAAGAGACCTCTCTCATACCCTCTCTGACCCAGCCTGTCTGTATCGAAGACTGATGGGAGGTGGAACGGTGGTGCAGAAGTGTGTGGTAGATTTCCGAAAGCGAGAACCTACCCATGGCGAATAGTGTCTGAGAGAGGCGGAAGGGAGAACCTTCCCAAAAATCAGTACTGTCTCTGAGCAGAGCCCCCGTATAGTGACGAACCTGTAAGTAGGCATAGAAGTGCGCTCTGGGTATGTTGTAATCTCTCTGTAAGGCACCAAATGTTTTGATTGTTCTTGATAAGGGGTCTAACAGGTGTTTGAGTGACGACATTCCCCGCGTCTCCCAAATACGAAAAGGCAGGGTCTCAGAACCTGCTGGAAAGTCGGGATTCCCTCTGATCGGCAAATAAGGGGAGGCATGGCAAGTTTTGCCCAGATATTTATGTGCCAGCAACCAGGCCTTCAAGGGATCTTTGTATAACATGCTAAGACCCAGGGATCGGAGGGATTTTGCGTCAGGCGCGTGTGGAAGGTAGGCTAAAGAGACATTACCCAGCACCGCCTGTTCGAGATTTAAGCGACAGAAGTGTCCAGTACCAACCTGCCAATCCACCACCAGCCGGATCAGTGCGGCCCAATTGTACAGGCGGAAGTCTGGGAGCGCCAGTCCTCCCTGGAGAAAGGGCAAGCTGAGTTTGTCTCTTGAGATCCTTGATTTTTTCCCCTGCCAGATAAAGGCTCTCGCTGCCGAGTTCAAGAGTTTGACATCGGGTTTGTTCAGCAGTAAGGGGAGCATGAGCATTCGGTAAAGCAATCGTGGGAGCACCACCATCTTGAGTAGGGCCACCCTTCCCGACAATGAAAGTGGGAGAGATCTCCAACTATTCATCTGGGCTCTGAGTTTCACGCAAATGGGAGTCAGATTATTAGCATATAGTCTGTTGGGATTGGCAGAAATCCTGATACCCAGATATGTAATATCCTGGGTAGCTACCGAGAAGGGGTAACTCGTATCTAAGCCTCTAGTGCGGTTCAACCAAAGAATCTCCGACTTTTGCACGTTGACTTTATAGCCAGAGAAGAGGCCAAATTCAGCAAAATTTCGCAGAATGTTAGGTAGGTGTGTTTGGGGGTCCTGCACGAATAAGAGCATGTCGTCCGCATATAGAGCCAGATGTTGCGGGACACCCGCAACATCTATACCTGGGAAAGTTTGACGAAGCTTGATGGCTAGCGGCTCTAATGCTAAATTAAAAAGGAGGGGCGACAAAGGGCATCCCTGTCTAGTACCCCTATGCAGTTGGAGGCTGGGAGAGAATGTGTTGTTCACTAGCACATTTGCCATTGGCGTCTGATAGATATTTTTGATAAGGTTAAGGAAGGGACCGGTAAAGTTGGCTTGAGCCATGGTATGAAACAAATGACCCCACTCCACCCGGTCAAAGGCCTTTTCCGCGTCTAGGGAGAGCAGAAAGGCCTCTGGCCTATCTTCCCTGTGAGTATGGGCACCTGACCAGAAGTGTTTGACAATCTGTAGGACCCTTCGCACATTAACCATCGATGAGCGCGCGTGCATGAAGCCAGTTTGGTCCTCGTGAATGATGCTGGGCAGAATAAACTTCAGCCTCTCGGCAAATAACTTGGTAAGAATCTTATAGTCCGAATTCAATAAAGAAATCGGCCTATAAGACTCAGGTAGCAGACAATCCTTTCCCGCCTTGTGGATTAATGTAATTGAGGCCGAAAGGAATTCCGGGGTAGGGGTTCTCTCCCCTTCGGAGTAGGCCGAGAACAGATCCACAAGGGTGGAGGCCACTTGCGATTTAAGAAGGCGGTAGAATTCTATTGGTAGGCCATCAGGGCCTGGCGCCTTTCCCATTGACATGCTCATAATGTTTTTTTCCACTTCGTCTCTTGTTATGGGGGCATTTAGCGTGGCTAGTTGCTCCTCCGAGAGTTTTGGGAGAGTGATCGTCTCCCAGAAGCGGTCTCTCGCCTCACTCCCCGTGGGGAGCTCGCTTGCGTACAGAGAGGAGTATTAGGAGGCAAAGGCTTCTGCAATGGCCCCTGAATCCCTCAGGACTCTGCCCCCGGCCTTGATCGCCGCGATATGTTTGGAGGAGGTGTTCAGTTTCACCAGGGTAGCCAAAAGTTTTCCAGATTTGTCTCCGTACCGGTAATATTTACCCTTGGTTCTTATGAGTGCCTGAGAGGCCTGGTATGCAAGGAGTGTATCATACTCCAGTTTGATGCTGGTATAAACGCGGTAAGTGTTGTGGGAGGGGGTAGAGCAGTACGCACGGTAAGCCTCTGCCAGTCTATCTCTCAATCCCGCAACTTTCTCCGTGTATTGCCTTTTTCTGCTGGCCATAAACGCTATAATGTTACCCGAAAGAACGGCTTTAGCCGTGTTCCAGAAGAGTTCTGGCGAATTTAGGTGCTGGATATTGTTTATCCTATAGTCATCCCAGAAATGAACTAGGTAGGACTGGAATTCTTGGGAGGTTGCCAGGTATTTTGGGAAACGCAGGGTACGCCTGTTGGGCACCTTAGGTGTGATGTCTAGAAAAAGTGCTATAGGGGCGTGATCAGAGACAATAACTTCACCTATCTTTGTATCTATGACCTGAGAGATCATCGAGTTTGAAATCAGAAATAGATCTATGCGTGACATGGAGGGCGTCGCCCTGGAAACACAAGTATAATCTCTGCCATCAGGGTTGAGTTGGCGCCAGATGTCAGAGACATCTAAGGCGTCCCCTAGACCCTCGAAGACTTCTCTCTCAAATTTGTCTGAAACTCTGGGCAGGATTCTCGCAGCGCATCTGTTTGGGTCCCTAAGCCTATCGCAGTGGGGGTTGGGGGCGAGATTGAAATCCCCACCTAAAATGATGTGTGTGTCCAGGTAGGGCGTAAGTAGGGTCGTAATGGAATCCCAAAACTTTCTGTCCCTTTGGTTCGGGGCATAAATGTTACATAGGGTGTATGTGTTGTCTAGGACTCTAATCTGCACCACTAGGTATCTACTTTCAGGGTCTTTAAGCACATCCAGAATCTCATATTCCAGTTGCTTACCGAAGAGTATAGCCAGACCTCTGCTAGCTGATTTGTAGGAGACGAATTTAACTCTTCCCACCCAGCCAGTCTGTAGTTTATTATGTTCTAGGTCTGAGAGGTGGGTCTCCTGTAAAAATACAATTTCGGCCCGTTTTTTCCTTAGGTGGGTTAAAATCGACTTCCTCTTGATAGGGGAATGAATTCCCCCTACATTCCAGGAATATAAATTAAATCTTATCTAGTGGGTGAGGTGTGAGTGTCATGGGTATTGTCATAGCTAAGGTAGGTATGTTGTAAGTGACGTTGCAAACAAGTACAGGGTAAGTAGGCAAGAGGGGGAAAGGAAGAGGATAGTGAAATCGAGGAGAGGGGAAAGAGGAAGGAAAAAAAAAAAAAAATTTCAAACCTTTGTGACGTGGGTAGAGGCTCCCGGTTCAGCCTTTCACCATGTCGGGCCCCAGCCAGGCCCCTTTGAACAGACATTGTAAACAATGGCGCTGTAAAGAAAATCAGATTTGTCATCAGAACCCAATCTAGTACAGCATTTATAATAAGATCAATGAAAGTTAACATCATGACAGGCATTTTTCCCAACATGTGCGCCCAGAATAGAAAGCAGCCATAAAGAAGCTGCCTCAACTAAAATCTCAAAACATTTGTAACAAAACCTTGTGAAGTCACAGCCAGGACAGCCCATCAGGACTGTCCCGGGTGTGGACCCTGTATCCAGGAGCGGGCCAGACACCTGGCCCCTCTCCAAGGAGAGTCCCTGCAGTAGTGTGATTAACTGAGACAAAGTCAATATCCATGTCCAATTAACCATTATTGCAATTTAAGTTTGAAACAATAGACATAATTAGACATTTATTAGCTGCGTCTAAATTTCTCATTCAACCCTCCTCTCAGTTGTCTCTGGGGGCTGTGTGAGGGGCTGCGCACTAGGGGTTCATAGTTGTCTAAGAATTCCTGAGCAGCGGTGGGGGTTTCGAAGAATCTGGAGCCCTTGGAGGTGACCAGTTTGAGTCTAGCGGGGTATAGAAGGAAGGCCTGTTTACCCTCCTTGTGAAGCTGTGAGCATAGGGGTGAAAATTCTCTGCGGCGTTTCATTAGGTCCGCAGAGAAGTCCTGGAACAATAATAGTCTTGAGTTTTCCAACATCAGCTCGCCTACTTTTCTGTAAGCTCTCAATATGGCAGTTTTGGTTTGAAAATGCAAGAATTTAATCATTATGGGGCGAGGTTGTTCCAAATTCTGACTGGGTCTATCCGGCCCTACTCTGTGTGCCCTCTCCACCCCTCCAGCAAGGTCTTTAATAGATACATTCAGTAGCGATGGTAAAGTGTTTTCTATAAAATAAATCAGCTCCTGTTGTTTAATGGATTCTGGGAGACCAAGGAGACGCATATTATTGCGCCTCGATCTATTTTCTAGATCGTCTATTTTCTGCTGGAGGGATGTGTTTTGTTTCTCTAAGTGTGCAATTCTACTCGATGTATTAATATTGGAATCTTCTAGATCAGATATTCTACCCTCCGCCTCCCCCAATCTGGTTGAAAACA
This sequence comes from Bombina bombina, assembly GCF_027579735.1. Classification (NCBI taxonomy): domain Eukaryota; kingdom Metazoa; phylum Chordata; class Amphibia; order Anura; family Bombinatoridae; genus Bombina; species Bombina bombina. The sequence goes on from NC_069504.1 coordinate 803,919,976, forward strand.
ATTTGACTTCGCCCGCCAGGGTGTCTACACCCCTTTGTAGGTTGTCAATTTTAGGCATAAAAAGTAGGGTGATTTGCTTTACAATAGGGTGTGTTTCCATCTGTTCCCCTTCTAACAGGGTTTCAGAACTGTGGCCCTGAGTGGTTAAATCACTAGCAGCTCTATGGCGGCGGTCATTGGCTTTACTGCGACTCGCCATTGGGGTGTTAGTTAGAAATTTATCCATATACCTGGGGACTTGCAGGGTGGGAGGTGTGATGCTGAAAAGCCAGATATATGCTGTTTTTACTGAGCAAGATGAGAGGTGTAACTTACAAAGACAGCAATACAAGGTGATATAGACACAGTATGTAGTACATTAACCATCAATGAGCATAATAATATACAGCAGATTAAGTAATGCAAGGATCTGCCAACAGTTAGAACATGAAATTTTTACATTCCCATCCCAGTCTGCAATCTCCTTGCAAGAGAATAGAATCCCAGTGTGAGCTAGGAACCAAACTGTGAATAAAGGCAAAAAAGAAAAAAGACTGGTAGCAATTATATAACATACAGTACAATTCAATTGACCCTGTGGTTATAGGAGAGTGACCCCTGCATAGGGTTCTGTGAAGTTTCTGTCCTCTGGGAGTCAAAGTGTACAGGTATATTGTGACTTAGTTCCCCTCTCCAGGGTTCTTGGAAAACAGAGTGACCGCTTTCTTTCCCTTTTTTTCCTCCCTATGGTGCAGGGTTGTGAGAAGATGGTCAGTCACTGGGAGAGGGAACGCTTTAAATATTTGTTTTCCCAGGGTCCATAGTAAAGTGTCCTGTTAGGCTCAGGTGTAGGGCCAGTAAGGGCTTCCAGTAAGGGTCTGACCCCCAAAGGCCAGGCAGATATCGGAGTGGACACCTCTGTGAGAAGTAAGAAGAGACCCAGTTCAAATGTTCAGAAGGAGTGTCAGGCAGGCCCAGACTAGTGCCTCTAAAATGTGGTAATAGAGCCAGTAGCAACGGCCGAGTAATGTTGTGGGCAAAGGAGGTTCATGTGGGGGAGCAGGTGTAGAAATCTTACCCGGTATAGCGGGAGTTCACTGCTAGCTTGGAATCTTTCCCCAGCGTGGCCAAGAGTCTGAGTCACCCGCACCCGCAATCCCTTCCAAGGTGAAAGGACTCTCCCAGGTAAGTGAGTCAGTGTCTTGAGCAGTCGGTCGGTTACTGTCCGGCAGCGGCAAGGAACGTGGTCAGTTGCTCAGCAGACCATTAAAGCAGAGATCCGGAGTCTGGGGTATCAGTCGTCGGGTGGAACTACGGTCTGTCCGCGTGATACTCGATCTCACCTTGTACTTTATGCTGCTCCTAGTCAGGAGGATGGTGAGCCACGTGGGCCCAAGATGGCGTCGGCCGTGGCTGTGGCGCAGTTCCTTACAGCAGACCCGTGCAGTCCAAAACTGCCGGGGACAGGGAGCGGGAGCCGGGCTGACCTCCGCAAGTGTCCCAGTAAGTAGCCGTCTGGTGAAAATGCCTCCTTTCTTCCGGATGTTAGAATAGGGGTCTTCGGTGGGGGAGCTGGAATCACTCCTGTGAAAAAGTACAGAGGGAAATCACCTACGAGCAACCCCTCTGCTCCGGGCAGCGAGACCTGCCTAGGATTTTTTCTTGGGGCTCCGGGGAGGCTGTGGAGTATGTGGAGGGCAAAATTAGCCGAGTTTGAGCTACCAAATACAGCTTTTTGGGCAAGTAGAAGCCCGTTGATGCGGAGCTCTGCTGTTCTGCTGCCTATCCCGGAGCCCGCCCACCGGAAGTCCAGATATTTACATTTTGTTAGTGCAAAATGTTTTGGCTTATGCCCCATAAAAAGTTTCCAAGGTGCTTTAATTAGGGATGCACCGAAATTTCAGCCGCAAATGTCATTTTTGGTCTATCCTTAGCATAAGGTGAGCAGCACAGCACTGGCATGGTACACAGAGCATACACATAAGTACCATGACATAATGATATTTAAAACCAGCAGTGCCCCCCTTTTTTTTTTTTTTTTGGAAGGAAACCAAAGTTCTGAATACAGTATTCAAAGGGGGATAAGTAACATGTTTATAAACACTTGATATTATCAGACACAGCCATAAGCACACACAGATAATATGTATAAGCCTTATATACATATATATATATATATATATTCTATTCACTTGAGGCAAATATGCGTGCACACTATATATGCATAAGCCCCAAGCTCGCACACAGTTGGTACAAATTAGCACCCACCAGACAGTGTATACAAAAAAAGCACAGTAACTTTCTATAACCACTTTGCACGTAAGGTCATAGCTAAGTCTGGTGGTCCTGGTTATAGGTGACAGGCAGACTCCATTTGGGGCTCCGGACATATAATCTGACGGGTCAGTGTGAGACCCGAACCAGGAACTAGGCGGAGACAATGAGAGACGATCAGGTGCAGCCACGCCCATCGCATGGATAACTACACCCAAAAACAAAACACATGTCCACCTCGTATTGTTGTCTGGTTATAACCACGCTTTCCCTTGTAGAGCTCCACCAGTTTCACTGCAGATCACACCCTTTTGTTGGAGCTTTCCCGCCTACAAGCTCTCTGAGCTAGACACACCCACTGTAATTAAAAAAAGAAAAAAAAAATTGTTTTCGGTATCTCTTTCGGTCCAGAATTTTCAGTTTGGTGCATCCCTAGCTTCAATATCCTTTTTGGAGGAGTCAGAGACTGCATTTTTGCAAGACTGAAATTTCTGGGATATGCCTGCTGCTATGATTGTCTCTACTTGGAAGATTATATTTATGTGGATTGTGAAATCTCCCTAACCCAAGTTAAAGGATAGAAACCGGCAGATTATATTGTGCTAATCATGGTCTTGTCTTGTTTAAGCAATCTGTAATGATTCCTCAGGTTCCCCTAGGCAAGGATTGCACTTACATCTCTCTGTATGTTGTTTAAACAAGCACATGTTTCTAGTTACACCTGTACAATGAATTTAAAACAGCGTCTATTAAAGCTTAGGAAAAATATCTGCGTGTCAGATTGTCATACCTAGCCACTAAGGCAGCCTTGCTCCCAGTGTTTAAGCCTTGTCTTCATTCCAAATAAGGAAAATCAGTTTAGTTCAATTTAGGAACTGATACTTCCAATTGTGGTTGTAAAGTTTCTCCATTTGACAACTGTCTTGTCCTTTACTGTAACCCGATAAGTTTATGATCATCCTAGATCTGAAGGATGCATATCTTCATGTTCTCATTATTCCATTTTTAATTTGACACTTTCACATTGATAAAAACTCTCATAGGGGGATATTGTTATGAAAGGTCTGGCGGACCTAATCCGACAGTGCGGATCAGGTCCGCCAGACCTCGATGAATGCGGAGAGCAATACGCTCTCCGTATTCAGCATTGCACCAGCAGCTCTTGTGACACCCCTAATCGGCCGCCAGCAAGGGGGTGTCAATCAACCCGATCGTACTCGATCGGGTTGAATTGCGGCAATGTCTGTCTGCCTGCTTAGAGCTAGAAATGTGCGATTCGTTTTGGATCGATTCGGAAATTCGGCCGAATTCGGAATTCGGATCGATTCGAATTTCCGAAATAAAATAGTGCCGAATCTACTGAATAAATCCGAACTAATTTATTCGGTAGATTCGGATGGCCATGGATTACACTAGTATTGTACAGTATATTAGGTTATATCACTCTGCTATGGGTTACACCTAATATACAGTACATAATACTAGTCTAATACACAGCACATCCCACCTAATACTTACCGAAATTCCGAATTTCCGAATCGAACCAAATCCAGCCGAATTTATTCGAATCCGAATAAATCCGAACCGAAATTATTCTAATTTTTCCGAATTCAAATCGATCTGAACCGAAATTCGAAAAAATCCAAACCGAACCGAATTTTTTTGCCATGCACATGTCTACTTAGAGCAGGCGGATAGAGCCTGAAACACGGGCCCTCAAGCTCCATCCGGCGCTTGATAAATGGGCCCCATAGTCTTCACAATCAGATTGAGCTCGCATTCTATTGGCTGATCGGAACAGCCAATAGAATGCGAGCTCAATCTGATTGGCTGATCGGATCAGCCAATCGGATTGAACTTGATTCTGATTGGCTGATTCCATCAGCCAATCCGAATTTTCCTCCCTTAATTCCGATTGGCTGATAGAATCCTATCAGCCAATCGGAATTCGAGGGACGCCATCTTGGATGACGTCCCTTAAAGGAACCGTCATTCGTCGGGAAGTCATCGGAGAAGAAGGATGGATCCGCGATGGAGGTCTTCAAGATGGAGCCGGTCCTCATCGGATGAAGATAGAAGATGCCGCTTGGAAGAAGATGGTTGCCGGTCCGGATCTACTCTTCTTCCTGGATAGGATGAAGACTTTGGACCCTCTTCTGGACTTCTTCAGCCGTCGGATGATGGATGTCTAGCCCCCGCTTGGGCTTGGATGAAGATTTCGAAGCCTGGAATGATCGGTGATACCTGGCATGGTGAAGACAAGGTAGGAAGATCTTCAGGGGCTTAGTGTTAGGTTTATTTAAGGGGGGTTTGGGTTAGATTAGGGGTATGTGGGTGGTGGGTTGTAATGTTGGGGGGGGGATATTGTATGTTTTTTTTTTTACAGGCAAAAGAGCTGAATTCTTTGGGGCATGCCCCGCAAAGGGCCCTGTTCAGGGCTGGTAATGTAAAAGAGCTTTGAACTTTTGTAATTTAGAATAGGATAGGGCATTTTTTTATTTTGGGGGTCTTTGTTATTTTATTAGGGGGCTTAGAGTAGGTGTAATTAGTTTAAAATTGTTGTAATTTTTTTCTAATGTTTGTAAATATTTTTTTATTTTTTGTAACTTAGTTCTTTTTTATTTTTTGTACTTTAGTTAGTTTATTTCATTGTAGTTATTTGTAGGAATTGTATTTAATTTATTTATTGATAGTGTAGTGTTAGGTTTAATTGTAGATAATTGTAGGTATTTTATTTAATTTATTTATTGATAGTGTAGTGTTAGGTTTAATTGTAACTTAGGTTAGGATTTATTTTACAGGTAATTTTGTAATTATTTTAACTATTTTAGCTATTAAATAGTTCTTAACTATTTAATAGCTATTGTACCTGGTTAAAATAAATACAAAGTTACCTGTAAAATAAATATTAATCCTAAAATAGCTATAATATAATTATAATTTATATTGTAGCTATATTAGGGTTTATTTTACAGGTAAGTATTTAGCTTTAAATAGGATTAATTTATTTAATAAGAGTTCATTTATTTCGTTAGATTTAAATTATATTTAACTTAGGGGGGTGTTAGGGTTAGACTTAGCTTTAGGGGTTAATACATTTATTAGAATAGCGGTGAGCTCCAGTCGGCAGATTAGGGGTTAATGTTTGAAGTTAGGTGTCGGCGATGTTAGGGAGGGCAGATTAGGGGTTAATACTATTTATTATAGGGTTATTGAGGCGGAGTGAGGCGGATTAGGGGTTAATACATTTATTATAGTAGCGCTCGGGTCCGGTCGGTAGATTAGGGGTTAATAAGTGTAGTTAGGTGGAGGCGACGTTGTGGGCGGCAGATTAGGGGTTAATAAATATAATATAGGGGTCGGCGATGTTAGGGCAGCAGATTAGGGGTACATAGGGATAATGTAGGTGGCGGGGGTGTACGGAGCGGCAGATTAGGGGTTAAAAATAATATGCAGGGGTCAGCGATAGCGGGGGCGGCAGATTAGGGGTTAATAAGTGTAAGGTTAGGGGTGTTTAGACTCGGGGTACATGTTAGAGTGTTAGGTGCAGACGTAGGAAGTTTTTCCCCCATAGGAAACAATGGGGCTGCGTTAGGAGCTGAACGCGGCTTTTTTGCAGGTGTTAGGCTTTTTTTCAGCTCAAACAGCCCCATTGTTTCCTATGGGGATATCGTGCACGAGCACGTTTTTTAAGCTGGCCGCGTCCGTAAGCAACTCTGGTATCGAGAGTTGCAGTGGCGTTAAATATGCCTGTACGCTCCCTTTTTGGAGCCTAACGCAGCCATTCTGTGAACTCTCAATACCAGAGTTATTTAAAAGGTGCGGCAGAAAAAAGCCAGCGTTAGCTACGCGGGTCGTTACAGACAAAACTCTAAATCTAGCCGATAGTGTTTAACCCCCCTGCACCACTTATTTAGAGCTGAACCTATGCAGGGCCGGCATATGTGTGTAGTTGCTGATCACTAGTTCAGCTTAGTTTAAAGTGACATGAAACCCATTTTTTCCTTTATATGATTCAGATAATGCATTTAATTTTAAACAACTTTATAATTTACTTCTGTTATTAAATTTGCTTCATTATCTTGGTATCGTTTGTTGAAGGAGCAGAAATGCACTATGCCAAACACACAAGGTGAGCCAATAACAAGAGGCATATATGTACTGCTCCTGAGCCTACCTAGGTATTCAACAAAAGATACAAAAAGAACAAAGAACATTAATAGTAAATAATAGTAATAGTAAATTGGAAAGTTTAAATTTACATGCTGTATCTGAAACAAGAAAGTTTGATTTTGACTTTACTGTCCCTTTAATGCCAGTCTTAAGTTAACAAAGAATTTGTTTAATTCCTGTGCTGGGTTCAAAATGGAGTATTAAATGTGAAGGAGATGGATGCATTATATGATGCTAGATTTATTATGAAAAGTTTGTTCCCTTTTTCATAAGCATAGGCTTGCTATCTGTTTTGTCTAAACTAGCACTCTGTCTCTACTCTACTTAAGTTTTTTTTTATTTCAAAATGTGAACCACCTAAACCTTGTTGCCCCCCTCCCATCAAAATCTTAATTTCCTTCATAAGGTGGTGAGAGTCCACAGGACAATGCTCCTGGGATTCAACTCCTGGCCATTAGGAGGAGGCAAAGATACCCAACATTCCACAAATTTTGAATCCCTCTCGCCTCTCTGGTATCCCAGTCTTATCTTTGCTTTTCAGGAGGAAGGTGAAGAAATGAGCCACTCTTTCTTCTCGAACAAGGGTTCTCAGACACAGGTGAGACCCTTTCTCCCCCTCAAGAACCCTGGATTTACATAGCAGGGAATATTAAGAGTACTTAGGCAGTGAGTGTAATTCTCCTGTTGGAGTTTATCACTAGCCTACCACAGGTGTCACGGGACTGGTCCTTTAGCCTCCTCCTGTTAGATTTGTCTGCTACAGGTGTTGCGGGTATTTGTCCCTTAGCCTACTCCTGTTGGCTTGCTGTTCTTTTTTAGATCATCTGCTGTTACTACTAGCACGTGCACCACTTTTGAGGTACTTTATAGCCAGGGGACACACATCTCTGAATACTACTAATATGATATGTAGTCTAGAGAGGTGGAGATGTCTGTATATCTTTATGTATATGTTTTCTATGGGAGATGTGTATCTTGATTGAGAGGTACTCTTTGTGATTTTATTTCTTTGCACGCTCACATATTTTCTCCTGCACGCATCGGCTGTTTTTTTCCCATCAGTGATATGCAGTCGCGCTCATAGATTTATTGCGCACACTGAGTGTTTGTTAGCATTTGCCGGGCATGGTTTACACACTTTGCTTTTCTTCTGAATGCGCATAACAGCCCCAATTTAATTTTATGTATATTTTACTAAATATTTTAGTGCGCCGGCTTTTTTGTATTTTTCTATTGAGCTCAAATCCAGTTTGCACGCTTATGTTTTGTTTTTTGACAGTTTACATTCATTTTATTTGGCAGTTGAACAGCACTGTTCTACAGCAGGTAGTTTTCCCACTTCGCTATTCCCGCTATTCGAATTGTCTCCTGCATAAATAGTAGATGTTTTTCTGATAAATTTCAAAATTAGTTCTATTTTCCTTCCCCCTGAATCATGTGACAGTCATCAGCCAATCACAAAATGCATATTTGTAAATACTGTGAATTCTTGCACATGCTCAGTAAGAGCTGATACCTCAAGGTATGCAAATAAAAAGATTGTGCATATTTTGATAATGAAAGTGAATTTGAAAGTTGTTTAAAATTGAATGCTCTATCTGAATCATGGAAGTTTTAATTTTGACTTTGAAGTGTTCCTTTTAAGGAATAAGACTGCAGCTGTGTAAAAATCAAGCAGGGCTATTTGCCACCCTCTTGCCCCTGTGCTTTCCGGGTTCCTGGCAGTGCTAGTTCATTACTGTGCAAACTTCTGCTTGAATACAGACTCATATTCCAAAGTAAACTCCTGCTTCTACACATTTCTTGTGCACAGATTCCTAAACAAACAAATAAACAGATTCCCGTTCCAAATTAAACTCCTGGATATGCACAGATTCTTGTTCTAGCTTAAATTTTTGCTTATGCACAGATTACTGTTCCAGAGTGAATTCCAGATTTTGTCTGTTTGTGTACAGATTTCTGGTTCTGTGCCACTACATTTGCCAAGAGCATTCCAGCTCAATTACTGCTTCCTTTTCCGGTGTTTACACCTCATTCACTAATACTCCTGTTCAAGTACACACAGTGCAATGCTTTTGTAAATTCATACATCCCAACACTTCCCAGCCATAACTTGGACCCAGAGGCTAGGGTTCTGTAGGTACTGGTGTTGAGTTGTGCTATTGGCAGAGCCAATCATATTATTCCTGTTCTAGGCCAGCTTCTCTTGTAAAACCGCTTTACAAGTGCAGTCTTTGGTACTGATGCTTATTCAGTCTTTCTTCTGTTCAAGCCTGGCCTTACTATACATCTTTAGCAAGGGGACTCGGCTCACTCACCTGATTCTGTCTGGTTCAGTCTAAGGACCCAATGATGGAAAGGTCTCTGCTCAGGCGAGATAACCTAAGAAGTTTTTAGTCAGTACAGTGAGATCCAACAAAGAATTCTAGCAATGCAAAGTTTAGCTTGAGAGATGTTTATCTGTCTATGCAGTATTCTGTACGTGAAGGAGACTCCTACATTAAAATATAAGGTCTAAAAAAAAAAAATCCCAAAGATTTTGCATAATTTCTCTCCATGCCAGGGAGTTTTTGATCATCGTGCCTAATTGATCAGCAAAAAAGAGGCTTCTAGGTTTTTTTTTTTTTTTTAAAGGGACACAAGTCAAAATTTAACTTTTTTTGAGTTTTTTTTATTGAACATATAGACATAACATCAAAATGCGACACAATTACAGTACAGCAGTATAAAACAATTTCAATAAGCTACAGAACAATAGCATGCCATGCAGTCTCTGTGCCTTTCAATTAACTCAAGAGACCACTTTTGGATCTCATGAAGACATTGTAATGACAAAAGTCATCCTAAAATAAAGGAGACCACTCATGGGTCTCACCTGATAAACCTCAGTTTTTTTTTTTTTTTTTTAAACAGTATATGGGAACGCATAGGAAAAAGAAAAAAGTTAAGGCACTGCAAAACATCACAAAGTCACAACGTTCTCAGTAGTAACTAGCATAGGAGGACATAATTAAAGCATAAGTGTTAGATATATTCATACTAATTAACCTTGGAATATAACGGCCATCCACTTTCTAATCTTCTAAGGGAACCTCATTTTAATATGTGTGTAGCTTTAAAGCGGGTTGACATTAGTAAATAAAATGCAATATGGGGTTAGTTTATGTATTTTTATACACTTGGGGAATAGGCATATCAGTCATAGGTATATGGAAGGCTGCTATTTATGAGCTAATATATTATCCCTTTTATTAACCACCAATGCACATGATAGTTCACTTATATCTAGAGGACCATAGAAGCGACTATACATGGATGAGTTACTATAGGTAAAACGCAGCGTGGATAAGGCAGAATATGGCTATTAGTATAGCTTCAAACAGAAAGTCCTCATGAGCACAATAGGTTATTAATTTATTTCAGACTAGGACTCATATTTGATATCGCTGAGCTGTAGTAGCTTATAAATGTTTTTCTTTTGGTCTCAGCGTTCTCAGCCTTGCGCTATGAATATCAGTCCTGATTTACAATTATTTTTCATCCCACGTCACATCTCGCCCTTAGAGAAACATTGTCCAGAATATGGGACCCTGAGTATGAGAGGTGTCGTCTCCAATATGTGAGCTCCAAAAGATGACTGATTTTCTCATAACCTATGTTTGATGGTATGGGACACACCTCTCTATCCAAGCAGCCTTCAGCTCCAAGTGTGGCCGGGAGCGGGCGGCCAGCAGCGATCACACCATGCGGTAAGATGGACTCTAAGTTCACAGCTCTGCTAACTGGCCCACTCTGTCTCCCCACATTGTCTCGGTCTGCCGCCTGTGCATTGCAGAGGGGAGCGATCCCCTCTTGAAACAGGGAATGTTCCTTCCTCCCCCTCGGGTGCGATCCTCGCCCGCTCAGTTGGTGACTTCGTATTGCCGGCCAGGGCTCCCAGCACCACAAGGTCCTCCTGTCGGGGTTGCAAAGTGAGCAGCGGGTCTTTTGGCATAACGTCGACAGAGTCCAATCTGTTGCGAGATCTAGGGGGCTTAGTACTGTGTCAGACTTGAGCCCACCCTCATAGTCCGTTGTTGACAGGTCTAGAGTTGCAATGTGATTCCCTTTCATGTTCTATGGAGTTATGAGGAGTCTTTCTCTAAGCTCCGGTAATGGTCGTATATCGCCTGGGTCATTGTGTGTTCCCATTTGTCCTGAGCCTCCATGTCCCTCGTGTAGTTATATTGTGCTGTATTGCTAGAGTAGCAGGTTCCTATAATAAAATTAGAGTGAGAGCTGTGCACTCAGGGCTCAGCTAGGTGTGGGGTCGGTGTAGAGGTTTCAGTGGTAGGGGAAGGCCTCAAGTGAATAGTCCGGTACTAAGGGCAATCAAGCCGCGCCACAATCCAAAACCCCTAATTCTCGGATCAGGTCGCCAACAGTCAAGCCTCACCACTATTTTAAGGTGGATATAGAATTAATAAATTGTGGAGAAGGCTTAAGGAGCTGAAGCTTAGTGCGACCAATAAGATGGCCGCCGCCCAGAAGTCCCCCAAATTTAACTTTTATGATTCAGATAGAACATGCAATTTTAAATATCTTTCCAAATCTTTTCCATTATCAAAATGTGCAGTCTTTTTATATTTATACTTTCTGAGACACCATACTACGCATGTGCAAGAATTCGCAGAATATACGTATATGCATTTTTGATTAGCTGATGGCTGTCGCATGATATAGGAGGAGTAGAAATAGACATAACCTTGAAATTTGTCAGAAAAAAAAATGATTGGGCAAATCTACTGTATTTACTGGTTCTTTAAGTTCTCCTACTCAAGACATTAGTAGGAACATTCTAGCGTAAAAATAGATGTTCTGTTAGATGTGAATTGGGAGGTTTTGGTTGCCTTGAAATGCGGAAAAGGGGGCCGCTCGTGGCTTTGAGCTCTTTTCAGAGTCAGACTTCTACTTTTGAAAGTGCAAAAACAAATCTTAATGTGTTGCACTTTCACAAAAATAAATCCGGCTCTGAAAAGAGCTGAACGCCATGAGGCACGTGACAGCCTTCTTCCGAATTTGGAGGCATCCAAAACCTCCCAATATACATGTCTGTTGTGTTGGAGCAATTTTAAGACAAATTAATTTTTTACTATGTGTTTTAAGTCATACAAAGTTGTTAGTTCCATAGTCAAAGTTCTCCTGTGCCACTCCGGATGAAAATTAACTAGGTGTTTAACCCTTTTGAAAAAGCTAAACACATTATAATAAGTGAATGTGTTTTAAATATTGTGCTGTGACAAAATATAGCATTTATTTTTTTTATGGTAGAATGTCCCTTTAAATTAAGAAGAAAAGAAAAAAAGAATACACCCTTCTCTAAGTAAAAGATGTCAATGTATTTCAGGCTTATGTAAACTGAGTTGTTGTCGTAACTTGAGGTAGTCTTGGCATTGTTTACGACGGCTTATTAGAAGGGCTGGGAATTACCACCTTGTTGTGGTCACATAATAAATACCAGTTCTTGTTAAAGGGACAGTCTACTTTAAAATGTTTATTGATTAAAAAGATATATAATCCCTTTATTACCCATTCCCCATTTTTGCATCACAAACACTGTTATAGTAATACACTTTTTACCTCTGTGATTACCTTGTATATAAGCCTCTGCAGACTACCCCCTTATTTCAGTTCTATTGACAGACTTGCATTTTAGCCAATCAGTGCTGACTTATAAATAACTCAACGGGAGTGAGGATAATGTTATCTATATGGCACACATGAACTTGCACTGTCTATGATTAAAACTTAATAAAATGCACCGAGAGAAGAGGCGGCCTTCAAGGAAATTAGAGTATGAGTCTTCCTAGGTTTAGCCTTCAACAAAGAAATTGGAGGATAAATGTAAATTGGAAATTTGTTTAAAATTGCATGTCCTATCTGAATCATAAAAGTTTAATTTTGACTTGGCAGTTCCTTTAAAAAAACGAGCACTAGGATAATAAAATGACAAATAAATTGAAAGTGATTGATCATAGCTGTTAAAAAAAAAAACGGACTAGAAAATATAACATAAAGCTATCTCTGTAAAAAAAGGAAGATATTTTACTTGGTATATTTCCTTGGTAGTTATATCCTATCAGGATGTTTGCCCTGTGACTAGCAAGTCAGTGTGCATCTGGCATATGCAGGCACTGTCACTTTCTTTTCTGCTTCAGTTCAAGGATGTTTGGTATGAAATCTCAGGAGTTTATGGTGAAATCTCACACAAAGTAAAGTGTGAACTCAACATCTGATTGGCTGCTTTTTTTTCCTCTCACCATTCAGATGAAAGTATAGAGTGCAGTTGAATGGGAACTGTTCAAAGAGTATTTACTCTGAGTTTATCTTTGCTTTACATGAAGAAAAACCCAGGTATATAGCATAAAACATTCTTTGTCACAGTGGCATCAAGAATAAATGAGAATTTGTTAAGTATATACCTTTAAGCAGTGCCACATAGGCCATATTAAAAATTAAACTAGTGATCTGATTCAAAGCCACAAATATGAAGTTGTATGGAAGGTGCCACTTTGAGTTTACAAAGGCTAACCCATACCTTGTAATGAGCAAAAGATATAAATCATCCAGAGTGAAAACTGAGACAGCAGAAAATCCTGCAGGATCTCTGTCAGTCTGTCACTGTATAAAATTCATTTATACACAGTCAAACAAGAGAAGTAACATAAATTAACCCAAATGATTATTAAAAATCATAAATCCATTTTGTAAAACAAAATCACATGTACTACCTAATGCTGGCAGTAATTAAATGTCATGCTAATAAAGCATTATTGTATTGAACAGATCTGTATATCTGAGAGTGGCTTTGACTTGCTATAGTAGATAATAGATGTTGTACCTTCTAATATTTTAGTAATAAATAGCTGAGTGTGCAAAAGAATAAAGGCCCCATTACACGCAATAGCCAATAGAAAAAGAACCTTCAAGGAAAACAATTTAATGTCAACCGAATGCATAGGCTCACACGGAGCCCGTTGTAAAAACTTAAGAACAAGATTCAAACTCCAAGGTGGAGCATTAGTTCTAAACACAGGTCTGATCCTAATCGGAGCCTTAACGAAAGAATGCACGTCAGGGAGCTCTTGCAAGCCTCTTGTGCAGCAAAACAGAAAGGCCCGAAATCTGTCCCCTCAGGGAACTGGCAGAAAGGCCCTTCTCCAGACCCTCCTGGAGAAAAGAAAGAATCCTGGCAGCCTTAACCTTATGCCAGGCTAAACCACGCTCTTCACACCTTATGATAGATGCGACGAGTAACAGGCTTACGAGCCTGATTGAGAGTGTCAATAACCCTCTCAGAGAAACCTCTCTTGACTAAGACTAAGCATTCAATCTCCACACAGTCAGCCTTAGAGAATCTAGATTTTGGTGAACAAAAGGACCCTGTTCCAGCAGATCCCTGTGACAAGGTAACTTCCATGGACGAGATGAGGACATCCCCACCAGGTTCGCAAACCACATCCTTCGCGGCCACGATGGAGCAATCAGTATCACTGATGCCTGCTCCTGCTTTATGCGGGCCACTACACTTGACCAGAATATCGTCCAAGTAAGGAGCTACTGATATCTATCTGGTTCTGGCCACTGCAAGCAGAGCCCCTAGAACCTTCGTAAAAACTCTTGGAGCAGTAGCTATACCAAACAGAAGTACAATAAACTGGAAGTCCAGGAACACAAACCTTAGGAACTTGAATTGAGTCTGAGATGTGCATTGCACAGTGATGTGCATTGCTATAACAACATATGTTCACATTTTCAAAGTGAACATTTTATAAGTGAGGCACTAGCAATAGAATTATACAAGAATTCAACAAGGATTGGGCAAGGGGCAAGGCACAAGGCAAGTACTTTTGTAATATTATGTTTGAAATACCTTACTGTTTTCAAATGCAATTGCTACTGTAATACTGTGTCTTATGAGTTTAACTGGTTCCCTCTTTTGTAAAAATGCCTAATATCTTCTTATTCCTTTTTGCTGCCTTTTGTCTCTATAACAAACTACATTATTCAATTACTCCTTCTCCCTCTCCACCTGCACTGTTCATTAGCCCATCTCTCTTAAACTCACATTACTTTTGTACTCATGAACTTTACCTATTCCTAAACACTCTCTCTCCCCCCTGCACCTTGTCTCAAAAGCAGTCTCACTACTGCAAATCTGTATCTCATCTTATGTCACTCTCCCTCTTGCTTCTACTAACTGCTGGTGACATCTCCCCTAATCCTGGTCCCCAACAACTGCCTAGCCGCGCACATCCATGTATACCGTCCCACAGACTCAAAAAACAAAACTCTGACAACCTTACTCACATTCCTCTTGCATCAAAAGCCACTTCCCCTTTCACTTGTGCACTTTGGAACTCTCGCTCTGTTTGCAACAAACTCACTTCTATACATGACCTCTTTATCTCCCACTCCCTCAACCTTCTGGCCCTAACAGAAACCTGGCTCTCTCCCCTAGACACAGCATCCACTGCTGCTCTGTCACATGGGGGTCTCCACTTCAGCCACACTCCTAGGTCTGTTAATAGACAAGAAGGTGGGGTAGGTATTTTACTTTCCTCTCGTTGCACCTTTCAACAAATACATCTCTTCCATCACATTTTCCTCATTCGAAACCCACATGATTCGCTTATTCTCTCCTCTTTCTATACATGTTGCAGTCATATACCGTCCTCCTGGCTCCTCAACTCAATTTCTAGATCACTTGGCTGCATGGCTACCTTATTTCCTTTCCTCAGACACCCCTTCCCTCATTCTTGGTGACTTCAACATCCCTCTTGACAATCCCACTGCCTCCTCTGCAAAACAACTTCTGCAACTCACTTCCTCTTTTGGTTTGTCACAATGGACTGATTCTCCCACTCACAAAGATGGCCACTCCCTTGACCTGATCTTTAGCTATCGATGCACCCTCTCAAACTTCACGAACTCCCCCTTCCTCTTTCTGACCACCATCTCCTTACTTGCAACATATCATCCCTCCCTACAACTCTCCCTCCTTCTGCTCCTCACACCAAACTTCACAGAAGCATTACATAATTAGATCAACAGCTTTCTAATTCCCTCAAACCTCTCCTCTCATCCTTCTCCTCCTTTTCATGCCCTGACCAATCTATCGGCCACTATAATTCCACCCTTACATCCATCCTTGACAATCTCGCCCCTCTTACCATAGCTCGGAAATCAAACACTCATCCTCAGCCCTGGCATACTCCTCTGACACGATACCTACACAGATGTTCCCGTACTGCTGAGCGGCACTGGAGAAAATCTAGGAGTTCAGCTGATTTTCAACACTACAAATTTATCTTGAACTCCTACTACTCTGCCCTTAATTTCCATAAGCAACACTACTTCTCTACTCTTATCTCTAATCTTTCTTCAAACCCAAAACGTTTGTTCTCCACATTCAATACTCTTCTCCGCCCTCCCCCACCTCCTAATACAACTTCTGTCAGCTCAAGACTTTGCCAACCACTTCAATAACAAAATCAACTCCATCAGAAATTAAATCAGCTCTCAACATAATTCCATTCTCTCACCCCCTCAAATGCTCTCAATCAACCACAACCCACATACCCTTAAACTTAGCTCATTCTCCCCTGTTACTGAGGAAGAAGTTTCGGCACTTATACTGCGCTCTCACCTCACTACCTGTCCCCTTGACCCTATCCCCTCACAGCTACTCCCCTCCCTCTCTGCCACCCTTACCCCTATACTCACACACACTTTCAACCTCTCCTTCAGCACCGGTATATTTCCCTCATCGCTGAAACATGCACTGGTCACACCTATCCTCAAAAAACCTTCCCTTGATCCTACCTCCCCATCCAACTACCGCCCTATTTCCCTCCTCCCTCTTGCATCAAAGCTTCTCGAAAAACTAGCTTATGCACGCCTATCCCATTTCCTTACAATAAACTCCCTCCTTAACCCATTGCAATCTGGATTTCGTCCCCATCACTCCACAGAAACAGCAATTGTTAAGGTTACCAACGACCTACTTACAGCAAAATCAAAAGGCCACTTCTCTCTGCTTATTCTCCTTGATCTGTCCGCAGCCTTTGACACTGTTGACCACCCTCTCTTGCTCCAAACCCTCCAATCCTTCAGCATATGTGACACAGCCCTCTCGTGGCTCTCTTCCTACCTGTCAAACCGTACCTTTAGTGTAGCCTTCTCTGTGGCCTCCTCTGCCCCATCACCACTTTCTGTCGGAGTACCGCAAGGCTCTGTCCTCGGTCCCCTTCTCTTCTAAATCTACACGTCATCACTAGGTTCCCTAATAAAGTCCCATGGTTTACAATATCATTTTTATGCCGACGACACCCAAATCTACTTCTCTGCACCAGACCTTTCTCTTTCCTTGCTAACCCGTGTTACTAACTGTCTTTCTCACATCTCTAACTGGATGTCCTCTCACTACCTCAAGCTAAATCTCTCCAAAACTGAGCTCCTTATTTTCCCCCTTCTTCTAAACTCTCCACCCCCAATCTCTCTATAACTGTTGACAACTCCATCATTACCCCTACCCCGCATGCCCGATGTCTCGGGGTCATATTTGACTCGGATCTTTCTTTTACTCCTCACATTCAGTCTTTGGCTAAAGCCTGCCGCTTTCACCTTAAAAACATCTCTAAAATTAGACACTTCCTTACACAAGACACAACTAAGATTTTAATCCACTCTCTCATCCTCTCCCGCCTCGATTACTGCAACTCTGTCCTCTCTGGTCTCCCCACCTACCGCCTAGCTCCTTTACAATCCTTAATGAATGCCTCTGCCAGACTCATCTTCCTTACAAGTCGCTCTTCATCTGCTGCACCTCTCTGCCAATCTCTTCACTGGCTTCCTCTTGCCTCTAGGATCAAACACAAAATTCTCACTCTGACATACAAAGCCCTCAACTGCACTGCTCCCCCCTATATCTCAGATCTTGTCTCCAGATACTCTCCCTCCCGTCCCCTTCGCTCTGCTCACGACCTCCTACTCTCCTCCTCTCTTGTCACCTCATCACACTCCCGTTTACAGGACTTCTCCAGACTGGCTCCCATCTTGTGGAACTCTCTGCCTCACTCCACAAGACTCTCTTCTAGTTTTAAAAGCTTCAAGTGCTCCCTAAAGACTCTACTGTTCAGGGATGCATACAACCTACGCTAACCTTACTTTATACCAGTTCCTCTCCTCAATTGCTATCCCCTGAACCCCCCTAGCATGTAAGCTTAAGAGTCCAGCTGTTTGTTGATCACCTTCTCAAGAGCTGACTACAACAGTGCAACTCTTGGCAGGGCTCTCTACCCATTTGATCCCTATAACTGTTTTTTTGTACTTTGCCTTTGTTAATAGCGCTGCGGAATCTGTTGGCGCTCTACAAATAGCCGATAATAATAATAATTGTTCCTTGTGTATTGGAACGTGAAGGTTAGCATCCTTTAGGTCTATAGTGGTCATGAACTGTCCTTCCTGAACTAAGGGAAGGATGGACCCTATCGTCTCCATCTTGAACGAGGGGACAGATAGGAATTTATTTAAGCACTTTAGGTCCAGAATCGGGCGGAATGTTTCCTCCTTCTTTGGAACCACAAAAAGGTTTGAATAGTACCCCAGACCTCTTTCTGCAAGAGGTACCGGGACAATAACTCCTAGGGAAGAGAGATCCCTCACGCACCCCAGAAAGGTTTCTCTCTTTTCTGGCCTTAAAGACAGGTTTGAGAGGAGGAATCTGCCCCTAGGTGGATGAGACTTGAAACCTATCTTGTATCCCTGAGCGATGACCTACAGAGCCCACAGGTGGAGTCTTAGAGGCAGCAGATTTCGACCCAGAAAGAGCACCCTCTGAAGTATAAGAGGCGCCTTTATCATTGGATAATCTTGTATCGGATAAATCCATCAAGCTAGTAGATGACCCCTGGGAAGGATAGCAATATTTGACCTTTTGCTTGCGCTTAGCAGGGCGAGGCAAAGCACAAAGGCTGCAGACACTGCCATTTGTAACTGCTCAGTAAAGTCCTCAGAGGTGGACAGCTCAGTGGTATCAAACATATTACCCTTCTTTGACATGATTACTTTATCAAGGCATGTGGAACATAGTTGAGCGGGCGGGTATATCGCAGCCTCCTCACAATATAGACAGGTATTGGATTTAGGTAAAGAGGGAGTACCCTCCTAACGCATCAGAATCCTCCATAGCAGGCGCTTACAAAGCAGACTATAGATTAATGAGAAACAACTGCACCTTTATACCCCCAATGGCTGGGGCACTCACCACCTCCTATGACCCAGGCCAAACAGAGAAACCGCTTCTTCTTCGTCACATGGGGCGCAATGCAGGACCGCCCCTGCTATAATAGTAAAAAAGCGCGCCAAGCCTTACAGGCTGCGCAGCTCCCAAAACGAAAGTAAAAAACCCTGTACGTTCCAACATCTGCCTGAACCTCATCTCACACATGTCGCAGCATAATCAAATAAATTTATGTGATTAAACCCCCCCTGTTCAATAATCCCCCTCCTGAGATATTAACCCTTGATTCCATACAGATAAAAGGAGTCACACTGTGACCCTGTCAACTTGCGTTATCATATGTGTAAAAAAAAATGAAACGATCTTACCGGAATCTATGCCGTGGAACAGAAACACAGCCTCTCAAGTTTGACAGTCCTGTAGCATCACTCCTGAGATGGACTTGAGTGATGGAAGCAGGCAGTGAAACTCGTCAACACTGATTGCTTAGGAGCTGTTAATACAAGTCTGGATGTATTTGCAGAAAGACTCTCCCTGCATCTCCAGACTCTAATATTCGTCAATGCTCTCACTGAGAGACTGACAAGACTACTTAAAACTCCAGTCCCATTTCGAAGGGTAGAGATACCCTTCATAAGGAACTACTCCGAATCTTCTGACACTTCTCTGCCAAACTCCTGTGACGAAAGGCAAAGAATGACGGGGATATGAGGGAAGTAGAGGGACTATTTAAGCCTTTAGCTGGAGTGTGTTTGCCTCCTCCTGGTGGCCAGGTTCAGTATTTCCCAACAGTAAGGAATGATGTTGTGAACTCTCCTCATATTAAGAAGGAAAGGTAATTGGAAACACATTAAGGGAAAAACAATTTTATATTATACTGTCCCTTTAATTAAAACAGGGTGCTCTGTGTTAATTTGACTCTTCTGCTTTTTCTGGTTTATCTGAATGTTGCAAGTTAACACAAAGCGCTCTGTTCTAATTAAGTTTTATTGCACAACCAGTGCAAGGACATTGTACAAAGCGGTGAAAAGAGAATCAATAGCAAACATGGAGATACTCATCTGTGATTGGAGTCGATCGATCATATGCCCACAAACACGTGGGATGCCGCCATCGACCTGCGAATCTGAAAGCTGTAGCAGCGAATACCCGTAAAGTACATTGACCCACCAACACTAGACAACGAGGGCTGCAATTAAAGTGTAACAAGTAAAAGTTGTTGCTAGTAGGGAGGTGTAGTATCTGAGCCATAGTGAGATTCCGCCCGCTTGTATAAAACTGTTCCATCTCAGCAAGGGAAGGATTTTAATCTAGAGAAATTGATATTTTTATGCCCATGAAACCATACATATATATTGCTGTGGGATGACCTCTATATGGACATTATTTTATGTAGTTGGATACTTTTATGTTGAGCGAGTAAAACCACAGGTGGATTTTGTATATCATTTTAGTAATTATGTATCAGTAAAATATATTTGTAACAATATTGTTGTGTAAATCCTTTATATGATATATGCTTGTGTTTTAGTGCAGTTTATAGATTTTTGTACATTGTTATAGGACTGATAGCAGAGGAGAGTCCTTTTTAAAGTTGCTAGTATCATTGATTGTATAATACAGGGAATATTTTTCTTTTTGTTAGCTCCCATTGTTTTACAGACACTAAAACTTTACACTTATGTTGTCAATATTTAAAAAGCTAATGCATCTTTAAAAAATACATTTATGTTCTATTCTCAGATTAATATTTTCTATCTAGCATTTATTTAGTGTTTAATGTCCCTATAAGGAGATTTATTGCAAGTCAAACATAAACTTTTATGGTTTAGATAGAGCATGCAATTTTAAAGGGATAGGAAAGTCAGATTTAAACTTATATGATTCGGAAAGAGCATGTTAATTTGAAGACACTTTAAAAATTCACTTCTATTTTCAAATTTGCTTTATTATCTTAGTATCTGTTGTTGAAAAAGAATATGTACATATGCTACACTACTGGGCGATAGCTGATGATTGGTGCCTGCACACAACTTTCTCGTGATTAGCTGACTAGATATGCTCAGCTAATTCCTAGTAGCGCATTGCTGCGCTTTTAGCAAAGGATAACAAGAGAATGAATCAAACTTGATAATAGAGGTAAATTGGAAAGTTGTTTAAAATTATACGTTCTATCTGAATCATGAAATAATTTTTTTTTGTCCCTTTAAACAATATTCCAATGTACCTAAATCATCAGATTTACTTGGTTCTTTAGGTATCCATTACTGAGAAGCATACTTAGGTAGGCTTAGGAGTGTGCATATTTAATGAGCACTATATGTGGCAGCAGTGTTTGTAAAAACATTATACATTGTTAAGCAATAGAGGGCAGCCATGTTTGCAACAATGTATAACAAAGTTACAAATATTGTTGTAAACTGCTACAATAGTTCTCAAAACACATGCTTGCTCCTGAGACTACCTTGTGTTGCCCTTCAAAAAAGGATACAAAAAGAACAAAGTAAATCTGATCATAGAAGTAAATAAAAATTCTGTTTAAAACTACATTCTTATTCTAAATCATAAAATGTTAATTTTGGATTTTATGTCCCTTTAAATAAAAAAATAAAAATTAATTTCCCATAAAATGTTTGTATATAGGAAAAATCTTTGCAATGTGCCTTTCAAAGGGTGTGTCCCAGTCTTGCAAAACAACACATTTTCTCCCTTTCAAAATTACATTTTAAAATCTTTTGCAACATTTTTTTTTGTGGGCATATATTTCGTAATACAGTGCATAAAAAGACATTAAACACATCTTGCATTTGTGTAAAAAATGTGCTTTTCCCAGGCTCCCTAGAAAAGCCAGAAAGCAAATTCTATAAATGCTGCAAATCAAATAGCTGGTTTAGAAAACCTAAGCTGCAGATTTTGCTTTTTGGCCTCTCTAGGGAGCATGGCACAAAGCTTAATTTTTTACATAAAATCAGGGTATTTAATGTCCCTTTTGTTGCTTATATATGTACTACATTAAAGGGACATTAAAACCAAAACATTTCTTTCATGATTAAGATAGGAAATACAATTTTAAACAACATTCCAATTTACTTCTATTATCTAATGTGATTCTTTCTCTTGATATCCTTTGCTGAAAAGCATATCTAGATAGGCTCATTAGCTGCTGATTGGTGGCTGCACATAGATGCCTTGTGTGATTCGCTCACCCATGTGCAGTGCTATTTCTCCAACAAAGGATATCTAAAGAATGAGGCAAATTAGATAATAGAAGTATCTGAATCATGAAAGAAAATGTTTGGGTTTACTGTCCCTTTAACTATTTTTTTAGAATATCCCTTTAACAATGATCTGTTTACATAGTTATACTGGCCAATGTCCCACCTCAAAAGGGTGATCTAACCTCATGCACTCACCCTCTGTCACTTGTTGTCTCAAACAGGATGTGTGCTGATCTCCTTAAAAACTGATGGCAAAGCCACACTGTGGTTGTTGTGGAATTTGCTTGACACACAGGACATGGGATTATGTAGAAGCGTATGCTGCTTTGGTTTTCCATATCAATGTAATAACCCATCCAACAGGAAATGAGCAGCCGGCGCTGGTGCCAGTCTGTCCAAATATTATTCTCCATAGCTGTCAGCCATATGTGGTTTAAGTGAACAGGAACATTTGCTGTCCTCACATTGACAAACCCTTAAAGCTACACAAATGTATTAAACTGGCTTTTGTACATTTTATTATGCCCACAAAACAAAGAAAGATCCGCTGATTTCCCCAAGTAAGCTACAAAATGTACCTACGATATACACTGTTAGCCTTCTTAGTATGATGGAAAAGTACAGCAGTGTGATCAAGACCTCTGGCAGTGAAAAAGTTGGTGAACTTACTGAAGGAAGCAGCAAAGCTTTATGGTCTGCAATGTTCTAGATCAGAGGTGTGAACTCTCTCTCTCTCGTTTTATATGGCCCAGGAGCTAAGCAATTTTTTTTTTACATTTTTAAATGCTTAAGAAATTTAAAAAGAAGAAGAATATTTGGTGATGTGAAGATAATATGACATTGAAATTTCAGCACATATAAATAAAGTTTTATTTGAACATAGCCACTCTGATTCCTTTGTTTTGGCTATGGCTGCTTAGAGACCATATGTGTCCGCTTTCATTGCTTTGCACTACTGCTCTGCGAACTGCTATATATGTCTACACAATATTCCCAACTAAGAAAAACGTAACTGTCAGAAACAAAAAAATTTAAACTGGAATCTAAACATTGCAGAATTTCTTCTCAAAAAAAAAAAAAAAAAAAAATGAGGCTGTATCCAAAGTATTTTTTCGAAAGCTCATTTGTTTTGTCAGTAACAATTTGTGGAAATTTGTTTTTTTTTTTTTTACCCTTGTTATAAGTACCTACATAATATCCTTTTTTATACCTCTTGGTCCACAAAGCTCCAAATATTTACTACCTGACCCATTACAGAAAAAAATTGCCAAGCCATATTCTAAGCAAAAAGAGTTGAATGTCTGATATGCTGGTGCGCACTAGTAGTATGTTTAATCTATTGCAGGGTCTGGTAATAAAATGGTGAATGCGATAATCTACAGGACTAAGGCTGAGAGATTCTCTGCGTTGAATGAATGATGGTTCCAGTACTGGGTGGGTCATTATTTTAAACTGCTTTGTTTATTTATTTTTTCTGAAAGACAATATAATTAACAATAAATCAGCTTACACATTTCAAATTATATTGGACAAAGGAGGTAATAGATCATAATAACAATAAAAGTTCAGTAACCGAAAGTCCAGTTTAAAAACAATTAAGTATGTCTTATATAATTTTCTTTCATAATCAAATAATATATAACAATATTAAACAAACTAATTTGGTCATATGGTATATGTAATGGTAGAATAGGTCATTTTTGAGTGGTTAAGGTAGGTAAAAATGAGGTGGTAGAGGGGGGGGGGGGAGTAAAATAAATAAAAGGTGAAAAGTAAGAAAGGAGAATAGAGAAAGAGGAATGGGGAGGGGAAAAGAAAGAGGACAAAAAATAGATGGGTGGATAGATGAATGGAGGGAGAGCCCCTTTCCGTTTAATTTAAATGTCCTGGTCCCAAAATTACTCAGTTAAGAGGCGAATTGTGCTGTGGGAAAGGATGGGTTCAGAGTTTTTTTTTTTTTATTTAAAATCCTGTTTCCCCCATTTAGCTCTTCCCACATCCTGAGTAGAGCAAATGGTATGTACAATTGTTTGCTTGCAGATCTTTGGCTGTTAGTACCCTGTAGTAGGGGCTGATAAAATAATGACTGCTAATAACCCCAAATATACCACCATTATCAAAGAGGATCTGTAAATAGTATTCTGCATAAATCCATATTGGAGGTGGTGTTTGATATCATGGGAGTGTGTGATAGTTTGTAGTACTGTCAGTGAAGGGGTGAACATGTGATACATTGCAGTGCTTTAGCAATGAATGAATGACTAAGGGTTGTATTTCTATTGGCTGTTCAGTCGGCACTTGTGCATATGGCTGACAGTGGCTGCAGGGACATGGATCTGATTTGATGTCAGATACAGTGCATCACTGTTTGAATTTGTGATCTGCCTTCATATATTAAAGTGAGCATGATCAGCTCTCTCTTACCATATGCAGGCAGGTGCCTTCTGCCTCTGGCTGCAGTCTTGTGGAGAGATTATTTTAGATATCTGCATAGCTTTATCAGTTACTCCTGCATTAGTTAGACTATTCTCCATCTATGTCTATGCCTTTAGTGTGTTTTTTCTCTCTATGTTTTGGCGGAATGGCTGGCGAGCTACCTTTACTGTATGTCATATATCTTTCTATGTGAGAAAAAACACAAATGTGAATACAAAAAAAAAATAAAAGGGTGTAAAAGCGGGACAGGGTAAAGTCAGTGTAGAGTATAAGATTGTGCTGACCCAGTTATTGGGTTTACTAGATTTGTTTTACAATAGCACCATAATTATGCCTTTCTGTGTTCAAAGCTAATTGGATTTGTGTTTTTTTTTAATATATTTATTTATTTATTTCCCCTTTTTGAAATACCAATATGTCAAAGAAAAAAAAAAGGTGAAATTATGGCCTTTTGCCTACCAAAATTGGAGGGCAGCAATTGACCAGACTCATATATTATTAAAAAAGAGAGGAAGAACAACACTGTGCCACGATATGCAATATACTCTTTCCTGTTGATAAGGGTGACTGAAACTCTTTTATATATATATATATATATATATATATATATATATATATATATATATATATATATGTATATATATATGTATATATATATTACTTAAATTCAATTTCTTGCATATAACATGTAATCAGATTATGACACTGAGTAGTGCCTAAGAGTACAATGCAGTATAATTACTATTCTCCAATGTGTTTCTTTCATGTAATTGGCAAGAGTCCATGAGCTAGTGACATATGGGATATACATTCCTACCAGGAGGGGCAAAGTTTCCCAAACCTCAAAATGCCTATAAATACGCCCCTCACCACACCCACAATTCAGTTTTACAAACTTTGCCTCCTATGGAGGTGGTGAAGTAAGTTTGTGCTAAGATTTCTACGTTGATATGTGCTTCTCAGCATTGTTGAAGCCCGATTCATCTCAGAGTACAGCGAATGTCAGAGGGACGTGAAGGGAGTATCACTTATTTGAATACGATGATTTCCCTAACGGGGGTCTATTTCATAGGTTCTCTGTTATCGGTCGTAGAGATTCTTCTCCTACCTCCCTTTTCAGATCGACGATATACTCTCAATTTACCATTACCTCTACTAATAACTGTTTTAGTACTGGTTTGGCTATCTGCTATATGTGGATGGGTGTCTTTTGGTAAGTATGTTTCTCTTGTTAAGTGTATCCAGTCCACGGATCATCCATTACTTGTGGGATATTCTCCTTCCCAACAGGAAGTTGCAAGAGGATCACCCACAGCAGAGCTGCTATATAGCTCCTCCCCTAACTGCCATATCCAGTCATTCTCTTGCAAGTCTCAACAAAGATGGACGTAGTAAGAGGAGAGTGGTGTATTATAGTTAGTTTCTTAACTTCAATCAAAAGTTTGTTATTTTTAAATGGTACCGGAGTGTACTGTTTTATCAAAGGCAGCATTAGAAGAAGAATCTGCCTGTGATTTCTATGATCTTAGCAGAAGTAACTAAGATCCATTGCCGTTCTCACATATTCTGAGGAGTGAGGTAACTTCACAGAGGGAATGGCGTGCAGGTTTTCCTGCAATAAGGTATGTGCAGTAAACATATTTCTAGGGATGGAACTTGCTAGAAAAATGCTGCTGATACCGGATTAATGTAAGTTAAGCCTAAATGCAGTGATTTAATAGCGACTGGTATCAGGCTTATTAACAGAGATACATACTCTTATAAAAGTGTAATATAAAACGTTTGCTGGCATGTTTAATCGTTTTTTATATATGCTTTGGTGATAAAACTTATTGGGGCCTAGTTTTTTCCACATGGCTGGCTTTATTTTTGCCTAGAAACAGAGGCTTTCCACTGTTATACTATAAAAGTTACAGTTGGTGCACTTAAAATTACAAACTGTGACATTCAGCTTCCCTCAGCAGTCCCCTGCATGCTATAGGACATCTCTGAAGGGCTCAAAAGGCTTCAAAAGTAGGAGCTGTGGCAGTTGTTATGACTGTTTAAAAAACATATTTTTCATTTTGTTAATCTGTTTTTTGTATTAAGGGGTTAATCATCCATTTGCAAGTGGGTGCAATGCTCTGCTAACTTGTTACATACACTGTAAAAACTTTGTTAGTGTAACTGCCTTTTTTCACTGTTATTTCAAATTTTGCCAAAATTTGTTTCTCCTAAAGGCACAGTAACGTTTTTTATATTGCTTGTTAACTTTGTTTAAAGTGTTTTCCAAGCTTGCTAGTCTCATTGCTAGTCTGTACAAACATGTCTGACACAGAGGAAACTACTTGTTCATTATGTTTAAAAGCCATTGTGGAGCCCCATAGGAGAATGTGTACTAAATGTATTGATTTCACCTTAAACAGTAAAAATCAATCTTTATCTATAAAAGAATTGTCACCAGAGGGGTCTGTCGAGGGGGAAGTTATGCCGACTAACTCTCCCCACGTGTCGGACCCTTCGCCTCCCGCTCGAGGGACGCACGCTAATATGGCGCCAAGTACATCAGGGATGCCCATAGCGATTACTTTGCAGGACATGGCTGCAATCATGAATAATACCCTGTCACAGGTATTAGCCAGATTGCCTGAATTGAGAGACAAGCGTGATAGCTCTGGGGTTAGACGAGATACAGAGCGCGTAGATGCTGTAAGAGCCATGTCTGATACTGCGTCACAATATGCAGAACCTGAGGACGGAGAGCTTCAGTCTGTGGGTGACGTCTCTGAATCGGGGAGACCTGATTCAGAGATTTCTAATTTTAAATTTAAGCTTGAGAACCTCCGTGTGTTACTTGGGGAGGACAGTTGTGCTTTTTCAGATCCAATGGATAAAAAAATTAGAGGGTTACCTTAAGAAAATGTTTATTCAACAAGGTTTTTATTTTACAGCCCCTTGCATGCATTGCGCCTGTCACTTCTGC
Source organism: Bombina bombina (assembly GCF_027579735.1). Taxonomy (NCBI): domain Eukaryota; kingdom Metazoa; phylum Chordata; class Amphibia; order Anura; family Bombinatoridae; genus Bombina; species Bombina bombina. Next base: position 803,947,301 of record NC_069504.1, read on the forward strand.
GGCGGCATTCTGGTTTGAGGCTCTGGAAGAGGCCATCCATACAGCTCTATTGACTGAAATTATTGACAAGCTTAGAACACTTAAGCTAGCTAACTCATTTGTTTCTGATGCCATTGTTCATTTGACTAAACTAACGGCTAAGAATTCCGGATTCGCCATCCAGGCGCGTAGGGCGCTATGGCTTAATTCCTGGTCAGCTGATGTGACTTCAAAGTCTAAATTACTTAACATTCCTTTCAAGGGGCAGACCTTATTCGGGCCTGGTTTGAAAGAAATTATTGCTGACATTACTGGAGGTAAGGGTCATACCCTTCCTCAGGACAGGGCCAAATCAAGGGCCAAACAGTCTAATTTTCGTGCCTTTCGAAATTTCAAGGCAGGTGCAGGATCAGCTCCCTCTACTTCAAAACAAGAGGGAACTTTTCCTCAATCTAAGCAGGCCTGGAAACCTACCCAGTCCTGGAACAAGGGCAAGCAGGCCGAAAGCCTGCTGCTGCCTCCAAGACAGCATGAAGGAGCGGCCCCCTATCCAACAACGGATCTAGTAGGGGGCAGACTCTCTCTCTTCGCCCAGGCGTGGGCAAGAGATGTTCAGGATCCCTGGGCGTTGGAGATCATATCTCAGGGATATCTTCTGGACTTCAAAGCTTCTCCCCCACAAGGGAGATTTCACCTTTCAAGATTATCTGCAAACCAGATAAAGAAAGAGGCATTCCTAAGCTGCGTGCAAGACCTCCTTGTAATGGGAGTGATCCATCCAGTTCCGCGGACGGAACAAGGACAGGGGTTTTATTCAAATCTGTTTGTGGTTCCCAAAAAAGAGGGAACCTTCAGACCAATTTTGGATCTAAAGATCCTAAACAAATTCCTCAGACTTCCATCATTCAAGATGGAAACTATTCAAACCATTTTACCCATGATCCAAGAGGGTCAGTACATGACCACAGTGGACTTAAAGGATGCCTACCTTCACATTCCGATCCACAAGAATCATCATCGGTTCCTGAGGTTTGCCTTTCTAGACAGGCATTACCAGTTTGTAGCTCTTCCATTCGGGTTGGCTACAGCCCCAAGAATTTTTACAAAGGTTCTGGGCTCACTTCTGGCGGTTCTAAGACCGCGAGGCATAGCGGTGGCTCCTTACCTAGACGACATCCTGATACAGGCGTCAAGCTTTCAAATTGCCAAGTCTCATACAGAGATAGTTCTGGCATTTCTGAGGTCGCATGGGTGGAAATTGAACGAAGAAAAGAGTTCTCTATCTCCTCTCACAAGGGTTTCCTTCCTAGGGACTCTGATAGATTCTATAGAAATGAAAATTTACCTGACAGAGTCCAGGTTATCAAAACTTCTAAATGCTTGCCGTGTTCTTCACTCCATTCCGCGCCCCAGGGTGGCTCAGTGCATGGAAGTAATCGGCTTAATGGTAGCGGCGATGGACATAGTGCCATTTGCGCGCCTGCATCTCAGACCGCTGCAATTATGCATGCTCAGTCAGTGGAATGGGGATTACACAGACTTGTCCCCTCTACTAAATCTGGATCAGGAAACCAGAGATACTCTTCTCTGGTGGTTATCTCGGGTCCATCTGTCCAAAGGTATGACCTTTCGCAGGCCATATTGGACCATTGTAACAACAGACGCCAGCCTTCTAGGTTGGGGTGCAGTCTGGAACTCCCTGAAGGCTCAGGGTTCATGGACTCAGGAGGAGAAACTCCTCCCAATAAATATTCTGGAGTTAAGAGCAATATTCAATGCTCTTCTAGCTTGGCCTCAGTTAGCAACACTGAGGTTCATCAGATTTCAGTCGGACAACATCACGACTGTGGCTTACATCATCCATCAAGGGGGGACCAGGAGTTCCCTAGCGATGTCAGAAGTCTCCAAGATAATTCGCTGGGCAGAGACTCACTCTTGCCACCTATCAGCGATTCATATCCCAGGGGTAGAGAACTGGGAGGCGGATTTTCTAAGTCGTCAGACTTTTCATCCGGGGAAGTGGGAACTCCATCCGGAGGTGTTTGCTCAATTGGTTCTCCGTTGGGGCAAATCAGAACTGGATCTCATGGCGTCTCGCCAGAATGCCAAGCTTCCTTGTTACGGATCCAGGTCCAGGGACCCAGAAGCGGCACTGATAGATGCTCTAGCAGCGCCTTGGTTCTTCAACCTGGCCTATGTGTTTCCACCGTTTCCTCTGCTCCCTCGTCTGATTGCCAAAATCAAACAGGAGTGAGCATCAGTGATATTGATAGCGCCTGCGTGGCCACGCAGGACCTGGTATGCAGACCTAGTGGACATGTCATCCTTTCCACCAGGGACTCTGCCTCTGAGACAAGACCTTCTAATACAAGGTCCTTTCAATCATCCGAATCTACTTTCTCTGAGACTGACTGCATGGATATTGAACGCTTGATCCTATCAAAGCGTGGCTTCTCCGAGTCAGTAATTGATACCTTAATACAGGCACGAAAGCCTGTCACCAGCAAAATGTACCACAAGATGTGGCGTAAATATCTTCATTGGTGTGAATCCAAGAATTACTCATGGAGTAGGGTTAGGATTCCTAGGATATTGTCCTTCCTCCAAGAGGGTTTGGACAAAGGACTATCAGCTAGTTCTTTAAAGGGACAGATTTCTGCTCTGTCTATTCTTTTACACAAGCGTCTGGCAGAAGTTCCAGACATTCAGGCATTTTGTCAGGCTTCAGTTAGAATTAAGCCTGTGTTTAAACCTGTTGCTCCCCCATGGAGATTAAACTTGGTTCTTAAAGTTCTTCAAGGGGTTCCGTTTGAACCCCTTCATTCTATTGATATCAAACTTCTATCATGGAAAGTTCTTTTTCTGATGGCTATTTCCTCGGCTCGAAGAGTCTCGGAGTAATTTGCCTTACATTGTGATTCTCCTTATCTGATCTTTCATTCAGATAAAGTAGTTCTGCGTACAAAACCTGGGTTTTTACCTAAGGTGGTTTCAATCAAGAGATTGTTGTTCCATCATTATGCCCTAATCCTTCTTCAAAGAAGGAACGTCTTTTGCATAATCTAGACGTAGTCCGTGCATTGAAGTTTTACTTGCAGGCTACTAAAGATTTTCGCCAAACATCTCACCTGTTTGTTATTTACTCTGGACAGAGGAGAGGTCAAAAGGCCTCGGCAACCTCTCTTTCTTTTTGGCTTCGGAGTATAATCCGTTTAGCATATGAGACTGCTGGACAGCAGCCCCCTGAAAGAATTACAGCTCATTCTACTAGAGCTGTGGCTTCCACCTGGGCCTTTAAAAATGAGGCCTCTGTTGAACAGATTTGCAAGGCTGCGACTTGGTCTTCGCTTCATACCTTTTCAAAATTTTACAAATTTGATACTTTTGCTTCTTCGGAGGCTGTTTTTGGGAGAAAGGTTCTACAGGCAGTGGTTCCTTCCGTTTAAGTTCCTGCCTTGTCCCTCCCATCATCCGTGTACTTAAGCTTTGGTATTGGTATCCCACAAGTAATGGATGATCCGTGGACTGGATACACTTAACAAGAGAAAACATAATTTATGCTTACCTGATAAATTTATTTCTCTTGTAGTGTATCCAGTCCACGGCCCGCCCTGTCCTTTTAAGGCAGGTCTAAATTTTAATTAAACTTCAGTCACCACTGCACCCTATGGTTTCTCCTTTCTCGGCTTGTTTCGGTCGAATGACTGGATATGGCAGTTAGGGGAGGAGCTATATAGCAGCTCTGCTGTGGGTGATCCTCTTGCAACTTCCTGTTGGGAAGGAGAATATCCCACAAGTAATGGATGATCCGTGGACTGGATACACTACAAGAGAAATAAATTTATCAGGTAAGCATAAATTATGTTTTTTATTACTTAAGACACTCTCAGCTATGGTTTGGCACTTTATGCAATTATATAAAGTTCTAAATATATGTATTGTACTTATATTTGCCATGAGTCAGGTTCATGTATTTCCTTCTGCAGACTGTCAGTTTCATATTTGGGAATGTAAACACTTTAAGAAATGTATTTCTTACCTGGGGTTTAGTCTTTTTTCAATTTGACTACTTTTTGCAATTGCGGGTGTTAGGCCCGCGGGTGCGTCAAATGCTAGACTTTATTGCGTCATTTTTAGCGCAAACTTTTTTTTGGCGCGAAAAAATACGTTTATGACGCAACTTCGTCATTTCCGGCGTCATACGTGACGCCGAGACCTTTCACGCGGCGGCGTCATTAGTGACGCAAGTGTCTCATTTCCGGTAATTTTTTTCATTATTTCAATGGGGTCATTGATGGTTGCCTCCTGCTTTCTTCTCTATCAAGAGGCCTATGCTTTTGCATTTTCTCCAACATTGGTGTGTCCGGTCCACGGCGTCATCCTTACTTGTGGGATATTCTCTTCCCCAACAGGAAATGGCAAAGAGTCCCAGCAAAGCTGGTCACATGATCCCTCCTAGGCTCCGCCCACCCCAGTCATTCTCTTTGCCGTTGCACAGGCAACATCTCCACGGAGATGGTTAAGAGTTTTTTTGGTGTTTAAATGTAGTTTTTATTCTTCTATCAAGTGTTTGTTATTTTAAAATAGTGCTGGTATGTACTATTTACTCTGAAACAGAAAAAGGATGAAGATTTCTGTTTGTAAGAGGAAGATGATTTTAGCAGACAGTTACTAAAATCGATTGCTGTTTCCACACAGGACTGTTGAGATGAAGTAACTTCAGTTGGGGGAAACAGTTAGCAGACCTTTCTGCTTAAGGTATGACTAGCCATATTTCTAACAAGACCATGTAATGCTGGAAGGCTGTCATTTCCCCTCATGGGGACCGGTAAGCCATTTTCTTAGTTAAACATAAAAGAATAAAGGGCTTCAAAAAGGGCTTAAAAAACTGGTAGACATTTTTCTGGGCTAAAACGATTGCTTTACTAGGCATATTATGCAGATTCTAACTAATAATGGTTATTATAATCTTGGGGATTGTTTAGAAAAACGGCAGGCACTGTGTTGGACACCTTTTTCAGATGGGGGCCTTTTCTAGTTATAGACAGAGCCTCATTTTCGCGCCACTAATGCGCAGTTGTTTTTGGTTAGCAAGGCATGCAGATGCATGTGTGAGGAGCTAAGAATCACTGAAAAAGCTTATAGAAGGCATCATTTGGTATCATATTCCCCTCTGGGCTTGGTTGGGTCTCAGCAAAGCATATAGCTGGGACTGTATAGGGGTTAAATGTAAAAACGGCTCCGGTTCCGTTATTTTAAGGGTTAAAGCTCTGAAATTTGGTGTGCAATACTTTTAATGCTTTAAGACACTGTGGTGAAATTTTGGTGAATTTTGAACAATTCCTTCATACTTTTTCACATATTCAGTAATAAAGTGTTTTCAGTTTGAAATTTAAAGTGACAGTAACGGTTTTATTTTAAAACGTTTTTTGTGCTTTGTTGACAAGTTTAAGCCTGTTTAACATGTCTGTACCATCAAATAAGCTATGTTCTATATGTATGAAAGCCAATGTGTCTCCCCATTTAAATTTATGTGATAATTGTGCCATAGTGTCCAAACAAAGTAAGGACAGTAATGCCACAGATAATGATATTGCCCAAGATGATTCCTCAAATGAGGGGAGTAAACATGATACTACATCATCCCCTACTGTGTCTACACCAGTTATGCCCACACAGGAGGCCCCTAGTACATCTAGTGCGCCAATACTTATTACCATGCAACAATTAACGGCTGGAATGGATAACTCTATAGCAAATCTTTTATCCAAAATGCCTACTTATCAGAGAAAGCGCGATTGCTCTGTTTTAAACACTGAAGAGCAAGAGGACGCTGATGATAATTGTTCTGTCATACCCTCACACCAATCTGAAGGGGCCATGAGGGAGGTTTTGTCTGAGGGAGAAATTTCAGATTCAGGAAAGATTTCTCATCAAGCTGAACCTGATGTTGTGACATTTACATTTAAATTAGAACATCTCCGCGCACTGCTTAAGGAGGTATTATCTACTCTGGATGATTGTGACAATTTGGTCATTCCAGAGAAGTTATGTAAGATGGACAAGTTCCTAGAGGTTCCGGTGCCCCCTGATGCTTTTCCTATACCCAAGCGGGTGGCGGACATAGTAAATAAAGAGTGGGAAAGGCCTGGCATACCTTTTGTCCCCCCCCCTATATTTAAGAAATTATTTCCTATAGTTGACCCCAGAAAGGACTTATGGCAGACAGTCCCCAAGGTCGAGGGGGCGGTTTCTACTCTAAACAAACGCACTACTATTCCTATCGAAGATAGTTGTGCTTTCAAAGATCCTATGGATAAAAAATTAGAGGGTTTGCTTAAAAAGATTTTTGTTCAGCAAGGTTACCTTCTACAACCAATTTCATGCATTGTTCCTGTCACTACGGCAGCGTGTTTCTGGTTCGAGGAACTAGAAAAGTCGCTCAATAAAGAATCTTCGTATGAGGAGGTTATGGACAGAGTTCAAGCACTTAAATTGGCTAACTCTTTTATTTTAGATGCCGCTTTGCAATTAGCTAGATTAGCGGCGAAAAATTCAGGGTTTGCTATCGTGGCGCGCAGAGCGCTTTGGCTAAAGTCTTGGTCAGCGGATGTGTCTTCCAAGACAAAATTGCTTAACATTCCTTTCAAGGGTAAAACATTATTTGGACCTGATTTGAAAGAGATTATTTCAGACATCACTGGGGGAAAGGGCCACGCCCTCCCACAGGATAGGTCTTTTAAGGCTAAAAATAAGCCTAATTTTCGTCCCTTTCGCAGAAACGGACCAGCCTCTAATTCTACATCCTCTAAGCAAGAGGGTAATACTTCACAACCCAAACCAGCCTGGAAACCAATGCAAGGGTAAGCAGGCCAAGAAGCCTACCACTGCTACCAAAACAGCATGAAGGGATAGCCGCCGATCCGGGACCGGATCTGGTGGGGGGCAGACTTTCTCTCTTTGCTCAGGCTTGGGCAAGAGATGTTCAGGATCCTTGGGCACTAGAAATAGTTTCTCAAGGTTATCTCCTGGAATTCAAGGAACTACCCCCAAGGGGAAGGTTCCACAGGTCTCAATTATCTTCAAACCAAATAAAAAGACAGGCATTCTTACATTGTGTAGAAGACCTGTTAAAGATGGGAGTGATTCATCCAGTTCCAATAAGAGAACAAGGGATGGGTTTTTATTCCAATCTGTTCATAGTTCCCAAAAAAGAGGGAACATTCAGACCAATTTTGGATCTCAAGATCCTAAACAAATTTCTCAGGGTACCATTGTTCAAAATGGAAACTATTCGAACAATCCTACCTACTATCCAGGAAAATCAATTTATGACTACCGTGGATTTAAAGGATGCGTACCTACATATTCCTATCCACAAGGAACATCATCAGTTCCTAAGGTTCGCTTTTCTGGACAAGCATTACCAGTTTGTGGCACTTCCATTCGGATTAGCCACTGCTCCAAGGATTTTCACAAAGGTACTAGGGTCCCTTCTAGCGGTTCTAAGACCAAGGGGCATTGCAGTAGTACCTTACTTGGACGACATCCTGATTCAAGCGTCGTCCCTGTCAAAAGCAAAGGCTCATACAGACATCGTCCTAGCCTTTCTCAGATCTCACGGATGGAAGGTGAACAAAGAAAAAAGTTCTCTGTCCCCGTCAACAAGAGTTCCCTTCTTGGGAACAATAATAGATTCCTTAGAAATGAGGATTTTTCTGACAGAGGTCAGAAAATCAAAAATTCTAAGCTCTTGTCAAGTACTTCATTCTGTTCTTCGTCCTTCCATAGCGCAGTGCATGGAAGTAATAGGATTGATGGTTGCAACAATGGACATAGTTCCTTTTGCACGAATTCATCTAAGACCATTACAACTGTGCATGCTCAGACAGTGGAATGGGGATTATACAGACTTGTCTCCGACGATTCAAGTAGATCAAAAGACCAGAGATTCACTCCGTTGGTGGCTGACCCTGGACAATCTGTCACAGGGAATGAGCTTCCGCAGACCAGAGTGGGTCATTGTCACGACCGACGCCAGCCTGGTGGGCTGGGGCGCGGTCTGGGAACCCCTGAAAGCTCAGGGTCTATGGTCTCGGGAAGAATCTCTTCTCCCGATAAACATTCTGGAACTGAGAGCGATATTCAATGCTCTCAAAGCTTGGCCTCAACTAGCAAAGGCCAAATTCATAAGGTTTCAATCAGACAACATGACGACTGTTGCATATATCAATCATCAGGGGGGAACAAGGAGTTCCCTGGCGATGGAAGAAGTGACCAAAATAATTCAATGGGCGGAGGATCACTCCTGCCACTTGTCTGCGATCCACATCCCAGGAGTGGAAAATTGGGAAGCGGATTTTCTGAGTCGTCAGACATTCCATCCGGGGGAGTGGGAACTCCATCCGGAAATCTTTGCCCAAATAACTCAATTATGGGGCATTCCAGACATGGATCTGATGGCGTCTCGTCAGAACTTCAAGGTTCCTTGCTACGGGTCCAGATCCAGGGATCCCAAGGCGACTCTAGTAGATGCACTAGTAGCACCTTGGACCTTCAACCTAGCTTATGTATTCCCACCGTTTCCTCTCATTCCCAGGCTGGTAGCCAGGATCAATCAGGAGAGGGCTTCGGTGATCTTGATAGCTCCTGCGTGGCCATGCAGGACTTGGTATGCAGACCTGGTGAATGTCATCGGCTCCACCATGGAAGCTACCTTTGAGACAGAACCTTCTTGTTCAAGGTCCATTCGAACATCCGAATCTGGTTTCCCTCCAGCTGACGGCTTGGAGATTGAACGCTTGATTTTATCAAAGCGTGGGTTTTCAGATTCTGTAATAGATACTCTGATTCAGGCTAGAAAGCCTGTAACTAGAAAAATTTACCATAAAATATGGAAAAAATATATCTGTTGGTGTGAATCCAAAGGATTGCCATGGAACAAGATAAAGATTCCTAAGATTCTATCCTTTCTACAAGAAGGTTTGGAGAAAGGATTATCTGCAAGTTCTCTAAAGGGACAGATTTCTGCTTTATCTGTCTTACTACACAAACGACTGGCAGCTATGCCAGATGTTCAAGCATTTGTTCAGGCTCTGGTTAGGATCAAGCCTGTTTACAGACCTTTGACTCCTCCCTGGAGTTTAAATCTAGTTCTTTCAGTTCTTCAAGGGGTTCCGTTTGAACCCTTACATTCCGTAGATATTAAGTTACTATCTTGGAAAGTTTTGTTTTTGGTTGCAATCTCTTCTGCTAGAAGAGTTTCAGAGTTATCTGCTCTGCAGTGTTCTCCTCCTTATCTGGTGTTCCATGCAGATAAGGTGGTTTTGCGTACTAAGCCTGGTTTTCTTCCTAAAGTTGTTTCTAACAAAAATATTAACCAGGAGATAGTTGTACCTTCTTTGTGTCCGAATCCAGTTTCAAAGAAGGAGCGTTTGTTACACAATTTGGACGTTGTCCGTGCTCTAAAATTCTATTTAGAGGCTACTAAAGATTTCAGACAAACATCATCCTTGTTTGTTGTTTATTCTGGTAAAAGGAGAGGTCAAAAAGCGACTTCTACCTCTCTTTCCTTTTGGCTTAAAAACATTATCCGTTTGGCTTATGAGACTGCCGGACGGCAGCCTCCTGAACGAATCACAGCTCACTCCACTAGGGCTGTGGCTTCCACATGGGCCTTCAAGAACGAGGCTTCTGTTGACCAGATATGTAAGGCAGCGACTTGGTCTTCACTGCACACTTTTGCCAAATTTTACAAATTTGATACTTTTGCTTCTTCGGAGGCTATTTTTGGGAGAAAGGTTTTGCAAGCTGTGGTGCCTTCCGTTTAGGTGACCTGATTTGCTCCCTGTTAGGGGTAATATGAACCTGATGGCAGCCATCTTGTTCTTCGCAGCCATCTTGTTCCTCGCAGCCATTTTGTAATGAATAGACTTTATTATACTGGGGTATTATGCAGTGAGAATTATATGCATGTTATGAGTTTCTTTAGCTATTCGGCCTTGCCAATGTACCCTGGCCTAATGCCTAGAAGTAAGATAGAATAAGATAATGTAAACAAGAGGCTTTAGACACTCGGTTGTCTCTGCAGATGGTAGTTTATGACTCTGTAAATATTGTTATGAGAAACTCATGTTCCAGTTTTTCCTTGTAAATTGCTCTGTATAACTGTGTAAGATGACGCGGTCCTAACGTGTCATCCCCTTAACCCTGTATGTCACTATAAGAAAGGCTTGTACTGTGCAATAAACAGAATTGGCTTTCGATCATAATGCTGCGTGGTCTGAGTCATTCTAAGGGGCCCTTATCAGGTAATCTACATATGCCTCAGGTGGTACACTAGGCCCCAGGCTTTGGCCTGCACTGACACTTACCCCCTGAAGGGGACACCTAACAGTTTTGGCGTCAGGACAGTGGGATTCACAGGGAGTAACTATGAGTGCTTTTACCATGCTTTCCTTCTGTGAATCTGAACCTAAATTTAGTTGTTTGTGTTTTTTTTTTAAAAAAAAAAAGAAAAAAAAAGGTGTAATATATGATAATGATATAAGGTTAAAGGGGTTCCTGTGGTTGAAGTACAGGTTTGCGGAGGTTATAGTCCTGCCGGCAGTTGTGATACCCCTCCAGACAGGTAATCAGTCCTGTGCTGGGACACGACAGGTATTGTGAGTCCTGTCGGTGATAAGCGCGCAAGAAATATATGAATGCCAGTTGACGGGAGGATTTTTTTAAGATAAAACTCCCCCGGGCAAGGTGGCAGTGAGTGAGTGAGTCTCACGTCTGTTAAAGTTTCCCATATTCATTCCCATAATAGAGTTTTGTTACCCACCTGAAGCTCATGTTGATATCTGATGCTTGCTTTTGCTGCTATATAAAATGATGCTGTGCGTAGAAAATATTAAGTGGCTGTGCATGTTATTATTGTGGCTATTATTGTGTTGAGAATTGGGAACTGCTTATATATAAGAATGCACAGAGAAAATTACATGTATAAGGTAAAAGAAAAGAAGAGTTAATAGTTTCTGCAAAAGACAGAAATATTTTTTTTAAAACACAGTCAGTAAGTACTGCTGTTTGATAAATAGAGAAATCTCTGTGTTTAAGAATGTAGCAGGCAAAGAAGGGGGGCCACCACTGAGCGCGCACATAGCTCAGAAGAGAAAAAAAAAAAAAAAAAAAGAGAGAAAAGAAATCCTGTCTCCGTTTGTAAGATTTTTTTTTGTTTGCTTGCAGTAACAAAAATGAAATTTTGTATATTGAGATGCATAATGTGTGATGGTCTGTAGGTTCTCACTGTGGTATGAGTGTAACAGATTTGCTTTAAACCAAAAAAACAGAATGTATTATTTGAAAATGATTATCCCACTCCAGGCAAAAAATGGCCATTTTGCGTGGAATCAGAAAAAAAAAAAAAAAAAATGCATTGTGGAGAGGGTGAAAAGTTAATCTAGTGTTTTTTTTATATATATATATATATATATGTATGTCGTACGCTATGAAATAGATGCTTTTCTGAGAAAGGAAAAAAGGGAGTGAATCTTTGGTATGCGAGATGAAATGAACTTGTGTGTCTGTATCGTAATAATGTTTCCTTCTGTTTCTCTGCTGGGAAATCAGACGTTTTTAGAAGATATTTGGTAATGTTATTTTATATACCTGTATTTTAAAGTCACCAGCATGTTTTAAGTATGTGGTATTCATATGCAGTTTTAGTTTTAAGTGATAATTGTTGTTCGGCATGTAAAGATATGATATTGTTTTTGCAAGTGAAGTAACGGCTTTGAAAGTGCGATGGTGTGTGGGATTTTTTGTCACGCTCTGGTAAATATGAAACTGTTTCTGGTATGATTAATGGGTTAACGTATGTTGTATTTGTAAGGTCTGTGCACGGCGTGGGTGCACACAATGAAATATATTTATAGGCTGTAATTGAAAGTTTTTCTAAAAGGGCGTCCGTTTTTGTTGCAAGTAAATTAATCTGCAGGTCATGCTACAGTACAGAGGTGAAATTGGTGTGGTAAATCATACAAGCAGCCTAAATTATGGTTAGGATATACATATGTAATTTACGTGATGAATGGTTAGTCCTTAAAGGGACGGTTCACTGTAACAAGGTGTTGCTATTAATGTATTGTCCATGACTTGTTATACAAGCGGCATATTATCTTATATTTGTCTGGAAAATCAGAGCTCAGTGCGTAGACGGAGCAATAGAAAATTGTCATTTTCTTATTTAAAGAACCAGTGCAATAACCCTGTATTAGTAGTTTGCTAAATATATTTTTAGAGACCTTTCTTTGTATATATTTATTTTAAATTTGCTGTTCAGATAGCAGATATTTTTTTTGCAGCATAACTTAATTCTCTCTGTAATGCAAACTGAAGTGATAAGTTGTCTACAATTTTAGTGTAGGGATCCGTGAGACTAGCGGACAGAAAAGAAAAAAAAAACAAGAAAAAACAGAGGAGTGAAAATATTTAAAGGGATACAGGAAAACTGGTATAACATCTGAGAATTTAAGGGAATATTTACATAAAAGACGATGAGGTTTACTGTAAGCCTAACACTAGTATATTTCACTGTGTTAGCAGTTTCAATTAAAGATTATTTTTAGTTTGGTTAAAATGTCCCTTTAATTAGCCTGCATCCCACTGTGAGTGCGTTCTTATGCTGCTTATGCTTGTTTAGGCTATTTAATGAACGTCAGTATACATTTTTTTTATTATAAGGATCATTGGGATTCATTTAAAGGGGAAATTGTATTAGTATTTCTTTTTCAGAAAGCTTATTTTTTTTGTGTTATATGCGGTTGTTATATTTGGCTGGAGAGCTGCAGAATGGGGAATATCAAATTCTATACAACGTTAAATCCAATAATTTTGTTGTGGTTAAACTAATTAGCATTTATCAAGTTTTAGTGTGAATTTTATATTTTTAAGCAGTAAACAGGGTTTCTCCTTTAAGTAGAAATGAAACTTTGAGCTTGCCTCACTATCCTTGAGAAAGACTGATAATACTGTGCATGTTTTGGTTTTCTTTAAAAAAAAAAAGAAAAGAAGTTTCTCTCTTGTGTTTGGCTTTGTTACAGAGAGAACAATTTGCACTGTACATTTAAAGCGGCAGTACTGGTGTTCTATGTTATAAAAAATGATAAATATAACTAGCTAATTTATCTGTTCACAGTTTTGGTTTTATTTATATGGCTTACGTGTATTCTGTCTCTTGGTGTTGTAATGAGATTTATACAGCCTGTGATAAGAGGCAGTCCTCAAAGGTTTAAAAAATTAGCATATGAGCCTACCTATGTTTGGTTTAATCTAGGAAGGTTGGTTAGAATTAAAAGTCCTATCTGAATAATGAATTTTCATTTATCCTAGAATGTCCCTTTAACAGTGGCTACTGTGGTTATCTGATCTTTCCCAAATAAGCGCAATTTTATTTGTGCAATCTGCAACTTAAGTTTCTTGGGCATCTGCTGTGATTGCTTTCTTTGTGTGATATTAAAGTTTTGTACATAGTGGATGTTTTTAATTGTTTGTCATGTTCTGAGTGTGTTGCATTTCAGCGAATGTCAGAATATGTGTTGCATTCTAAGTTAATTGTAGTTGTTTGAAATTTGTGTCAGCAGCTAATGTTTCGTTTTGTGTAAGACAAGAACGATTGGTTTTCATTGTTTGTTATGTTTTTCTCTTTTGTGGACAGCATATTGAATTGTGAAGTGTATTTCATTTTGCTTGCTATTGAGAATTGTCTCTGCATGAGTGGAGTGCATGATTTATCGTTTAGTTTCTTGTTATCTTGTGTTTGCGTGTCACATGAGATGTTTTACGCAAACATGGGGGAAGTATTGATGAGTATTGATGAATATCGTTATGTAATGGGGGTGATTGCTTTTAGGAGGTGAACCTAAAACGTTTTGAATCTCCTCGTACAATGTTATTGTCTAACCACCAGCTGTGCCCTAAAATTTCCTTGTCTTACCCCTATGCAGGGTGCACTACGTCCCTAGGATTGTCTAGAACTTTCCTTCATTGGGAATCTGGCCACGGAAAAGCATCTACCTTGCTGGCCACCCCGGTCGTAGCCTGTACACCCACACCCCACTCCTTTTTTTCCCTCCCTGGTGGATTAGATCTTTTTATTGTCTTTCTGTGTTTTATTTTGCTCTCATATTTCAGATGCCTAAAATGTTTTATTTTTCTATGTGGTTCTTAACACTATATTTGTATTTGCAGGATGAGAGTATGCAGCTGTTTTAAGAGATTGAAACACACTAACTGAATTATTTTTGAGTTTCCATATTTAGATAAAATCTGTACAGGCAAAATTCCATAAGTGCACTCTTCAAAAGATTAAAGATTGAAAGCAAGTAAACCTTTAAAGAAAGAAAAGATAAAGATGAAAGACCTTTTGTCAAGCTTGTCTTAACCATCATACTGCAGTAAAAAAAGTTACTGAACTATCTTTGGATCCATTCTTTGCTTTGCATGCTGGTACCAGCCCCAGAACTGGACTCTGGGTAATCCATGACTGTTTTCTCTGATGTGTGTCTTCAGGACATAAAGACTATCCTTCTCTGGACTGTGCCTTACCGCTCGATATGGAAGTCCTGTTATGCTGTTACAGGATCAACCAATTAAATTAGGGGAGTATTGTTTTAGCCCTATTCCTTATATTGCTTGTTTTGTATTCTCTTGTATTTGTTTTGTTTTTATTGATCATATGTGGTCTAAGAAATCATATGCTTCATTGGTATTAGTGCACATTGTAGTTTATGTGCTTAACATAGTAACTTTTTAGATAAAGGTAACTGTGAACTTTGCAGTATTGTACCCTATTGAATGGCCCACTGAGTATAAGAAAATATGTTCAAGGAAAATGCTGCAACATAGCATAATATTTTAGACCCTTCACCCTTTAGAACATAAGGAGGACACGTCTAAGCTAGAAGTTTATAGTAAATATACAGAGAAATGTTTCAGGGAATAGCATAATTATAGTTTATGAAAGCAAAGGTATTTTTTCCCTTTTTTTAATTAGTATGGTATCTGCAAAGTGAATTTGGTCATTCCTGATGTTTGTCAAAGGGAGTAATTCTTACCATAAAGATGTGTTTACCTTTAAAAGAGCTTGTAGTTTTAAATGATGTTCTGTTTGTATGCTTTCCTCATATAGGAGTGTGAGAGAATTTAGGTTGGAGAATTATAAGCATTATAGATAGCAGCCATCCAGAATACAGCAACACAAGGTTCTTTTATTTTTTTTTAGAAGTTCAAAGTGACAGTGTAGAGAAATTCATTTATTTTCATTGACTGTTTTTCTTTTTTTCCATTCTTACTACAGGGCAGGCCTTAGCATAAGTTTTGGTATAACCCTTCAGGCCCTTGATGAAGTCTGACAGGATTTCACTTGCGTAGTATTCATGAAGTATCGTTTAAAAGTGTATAGAGAAGTTGTAAATTATTCTCTGAGAAATGTCAATGTATTTAGGTTGTATTATATATCAACAATGTTTTGTTTGATTTTAAATGACATAGGATGAAAGTGACGTTTTATTTGGACATAATTGTGATTGTATTGCGGTGTGTACTCATCCTGTACTGTTTCTGTTTGCTTCCTAGACTCCCTGTGACTCGAGTGTCTGCTTGCCATGGGTATCCACTGGTTGCCTTGTCTACCCCATGAACAAACCATCAGATTTCCAGTATCTCCCTGCGGAAGAACCGTGGATAAGCACCCCTACTGCAAATGAACTGTTGGAGAACTGTATTATAGCAAAGTGTCAAGGTGCAGCGCTCTCAAATGGACAAAGACTGTTTAAAGTATTCAGAGGCCACCTGGAGACAGTTGTGCTGTTGCTATGTCATGCTTTACTGTGGAAAAGGAACTGTTGGACATATTGGGGGGTGCTAGCAATGCAGGTGGAGAGATAGAAGATGCAGCGTTGTTTGGGGGTAGATGGGGGGCTGGTTGGGTCTCTGTGCTGGTAGACCGGTAGTTTTGGGAAGGCTGGAAGTTAGATGGAAGGTATTGGAGGGACTGTACCTATATGCAGTGACAATTAGCCTATAAAAGTATATCACGACATGCGAATATTTTTCTCTTTAGTATTCTTATAGAGTTCTGTTACCATAATATAAGGCTTTACTAATTTTCTATGCCTGTCTATTTTTATGTTATTCTGTTAGAATAAAAGGATGGTATGTTAGGGGTAATATGAACCTGATGGCAGCCATCTTGTTCTTCGCAGCCATCTTGTTCCTCGCAGCCATTTTGTAATGAATAGACTTTATTATACTGGGGTATTATGCAGTGAGAATTATATGCATGTTATGAGTTTCTTTAGCTATTCGGCCTTGCCAATGTACCCTGGCCTAATGCCTAGAAGTAAGATAGAATAAGATAATGTAAACAAGAGGCTTTAGACACTCGGTTGTCTCTGCAGATGGTAGTTTGTTATGACTCTGTAAATATTGTTATGAGAAACTCATGTTCCAGTTTTTCCTTGTAAATTGCTCTGTATAACTGTGTAAGATGACGCGGTCCTAACGTGTCATCCCCTTAACCCTGTATGTCACTATAAGAAAGGCTTGCACTGTGCAATAAACAGAATTGGCTTTCGATCATAATGCTGCGTGGTCTGAGTCATTCTAAGGGGCCCTTATCAGGTAATCTACATATGCCTCAGGTGGTACACTAGGCCCCAGGCTTTGGCCTGCACTGACACTTACCCCCTGAAGGGGACACCTAACACTCCCTCCCTTCATCCGTGTCCTAAAGCTTTGGTATTGGTTCCCACAAGTAAGGATGACGCCGTGGACCGGACACACCAATGTTGGAGAAAACAGAATTTATGCTTACCTGATAAATTACTTTCTCCAACGGTGTGTCCGTTCCACGGCCCGCCCTGGTTTTTTTAATCAGGTCTGATGAATTATTTTCTCTAACTACAGTCACCACGGTATCATATGATTTCTCCTATATATATTTCCTCCTGTCCGTCGGTCGAATGACTGGGGTGGGCGAAGCCTAGGAGGGATCATGTGACCAGCTTTGCTGGGACTCTTTGCCATTTCCTGTTGGGGAAGAGAATATCCCACAAGTAAGGATGACGCCGTGGACCGGACACACCGTTGGAGAAAGATAATTTTGCTTTATATGTTGTTTTTTCTCTTACATTGAGCAAGATGTCCCAATCTGATCCTGTCTCTGAAGTTTCTGCTGGAACATTGCTGCCTGACATCGGTTCTACCAAAGCGAAGTGCATTTGTTGTAAAATTGTAGAAATTATTCCACCGAATGTCATTTGTAATAGTTGTCATGATAAACTTTTACATGCAGATAGTGTTTCTATCAGTAATAGTACATTGCCAGTTGCAGTTCCTTCAACTTCTAATGTGCATGATATACCTGTAAATTTTAAAGAATTTGTTTCTGATTCTATTATGAAGGCTTTGTCTGCATTTCCACCTTCTAATAAACGTAAAAGGTCTTTTAAAACTTCTCATTTAGCTGATGAAATTTCAAATGACCAACATCATAATTCATCCTCTTCCGATGAGGATCTATCTGAAACAGAAGATCCTTCCTCAGATATTGACACTGACAAATCTACTTATTTATTTAAAATAGAGTATATGCGTTCTTTATTAAAAGAAGTGTTAATTACTTTGGATATTGAGGTAACCAGTCCTATTGACGTTCAGTCTAATAAATGTTTAAATGCTGTTTTTAAACCTCCTGTGGTTTCCCCAGGTGTTTTTCCCATTCCTGAGGCTATTTCTGATATGATTTCTAGGGAATGGAATAAGCCAGGTACTTCCTTTATTCCTTCTTCAAGGTTTAAGAGATTGTATCCTTTACCAGCAAAATCTATAGTTTTGGGAAAAGATCCCCAAAGTTGATGGGGCTATTTCTACTCTTGCTAAACGTACCACTATTCCTATGGAAGATAGCACTTCCTTTAAGGATCCTTTAGATAGGAAGCTTGAATCTTATCTAAGGAAGGCCTATTTATATTCAGGTCATCTTCTCAGACCTGCTATTTATTTGGGTGATGTTGCGGCTGCATCAACTTTCTGGTTGGAAAATTTAGCGCAACATGAATTGGATTCTGACATATCTAGCATTGTTCGCTTACTGCAACATGCTAATCATTTTATTTGTGATGCCATTTTTGATATTATCAAAATTGATGTTAGATCCATGTCTTTAGCTGTATTAGCTAGAAGAGCTTTGTGGCTTAAATCTTGGAATGCTGATATGACATCTAAATCTAGATTACTATCTCTTTCTTTCCAAGGTAATAATTTATTTGGTTCTCAGTTGGATTCTATTATTTCAACTATCACTGGAGGAAAAGGAGTTTTTTTGCCTAAGGATAAAAAACCTAAGGGTAAATCTAAGGCTTCTAACCGTTTTCATTCCTTTCGTCAGAATAAGGAACAAAAACTCAATCCTCCTCCCAAGGAATCTGCTTCCAGTTGGAAGCCTTCCTCAAATTGGAATAAATCCAAGCCATTTAGGAAACCAAAGTCTGCCCCTAAGTCCGCATGAAGGTGCGGCCCTCATTCCAGCTCAGCTGGTAGGGGCAGATTAAGGTTTTTCAAGGATTTTGGATAAAATCTGTCCAAAATCATTGGATTCAGAGCATTGTCTCTCAAGGGTATCGAATAGGATTCAAAGTAAGACCTCCTGTGAGAAGATTTTTTCTCTCACACATTCCTGTAAATCCAGTAAAAGCTCAGGCTTTTCTGAAGTGTGTTTCAGACCTGGAGTCTTCAGGGGTAATCATGCCAGTTCCTCCTCAGGAACAAGGTTTGGGGTTTTATTAAAACCTATTCATTGTACCAAAGAAAGAAAATTTGTTCAGACCAGTTCTGGATCTGAAAATTTTGAATCGTTATGTAAGAGTACCAACTTTCAAGATGGTGACTATAAGGACTATTCTGCCTTTTGTTCAGCAAGGACATTATATGTCCACAATAGACTTGCAGGATGCATACCTTCATATTCCGATTCATCCAGAACACTATCAGTTTCTGAGATTCTCTTTTCTAGACAAGCATTACCAATTTGTTGCTCTTCCATTTGGCCTAGCAACAGCTCCAAGAATCTTTTCAAAGGTTCTGGGTGCCCTACTATCTGTAATCAGAGAACAGGGTATTGCGGTGTTTCCTTATTTGGATGATATCTTGGTTCTGGCTCAGTCTTTACATACTGCAGAATCTCACACAAATCAACTAGTGTTGTTTCTTCGGAAACATGGTTGGAGGATCAATTTACCAAAAAGTTTCTTGATTCCTCAGACAAGGGTCACCTTTTTAGGCTTCCAGATAGATTCAGTGTCCATGACTCTGTCTCTAACAGACAAGAGACGTTTAAAATTGGTCGCAGCATGTCGGCTCCTTCAGTCTCAGTCATTCCCTTCAGTGGCTATGTGCATGGAAGTTTTAGGTCTCAAGACTGCAGCATCGGACGCGATCCCCTTTGTTCGTTTTCACATGAGACCTCTCAAGCTTTGTATGCTGAATCAATGGTGCAGGGATTATACAAAAATATCACAATTAATATCCTTGAATCCCAATGTACGACACTCTCTGACATGGTGGATAGATCACCATCGTTTGGTTCAAGGGGCTTCTTTTGTTCACCCAACCTGGACTGTGATCACAACAGATGCGAGTCTTTCAGGTTGGGGAGCTGTTTGGGGGTCTCTGACAGCACAAGGGGTTTGGAAATCTCAAGAGGCGAGATTACCAATAAATATTTTAGAACTCCGTGCAATTCTCAGGGCTCTTCTGTTCTGGCCTCTACTAAAGAGAGAAACGTTCATTTGTTTTCAGACAGACAATATCACAACTGTGGCTTATGTCAATCATCAGGGTGGGACTCACAGTCCCCAAGCTATGAAAGAAGTATCTCGGATACTTGCTTGGGAGGAATCCAGCTCCTGTCTAATCTCTGCGGTGCATATCCCAGGTGTAGACAATTGGGAGGCGGATTATCTCAGCCTCCAGACTTTACATCCAGGGGAGTGGTCTCTCTATTCAGATGTGTTTTCTCAGATTGTTCAGATGTGGGGTCTTCCAGAGATAGATCTCATGGCCTCTCATCTAAACAAGAAACTTCCCAGATACCTGTCCAGGTCCAGGGATGTTCAGGCGGAAGCAGTGGATGCGCTGACACTTCCTTGGTGTTATCAACCTGCTTACATCTTCCCGCCTCTAGTTCTCCTTCCAAGAGTGATCTCCAAAATCATCATGGAACAGTCCTTTGTGTTGCTGGTGGCTCCAGCATGGCCACACAGGTTTTGGTATGCAGATCTGGTTCGGATGTCCAGTTGCCTGCCTTGGCCACTTCCGTTACGGCCAGACCTACTATCTCAAGGTCCGTTTTTCCATCAGGATCTCAAATTATTAAATTTGAAGGTATGGAAATTGAACGCTTAGTTCTAAGTCATAGAGGTTTCTCTGATTCAGTGATTAATACTATGTTACAAGCTCGTAAATCTGTCTCTAGAAAGATTTATTATAGAGTTTGGAAGACTTACATTTCATGGTGTTCTTCTCATAAATTCTCCTGGCATTCTTTTAGAATTCCTAGAATTTTGCAGTTTCTTCAGGATGGTTTGGATAAGGGTTTGTCTGCAAGTTCCTTGAAAGGACAAATCTCTGCTCTTTCTGTTTTATTTCACAGAAAGATTGCTATACTTCCTGATATTCACTGTTTTGTACAGGCTTTAGTTCATATTAAGCCTATCATTAAGTCAATTTCTCCTCCTTGGAGTCTTAATTTGGTTCTGAGGGCTTTACAGGCTCCTCCATTTGAACCTATGCATTCATTGGACATTAAACTACTTTCTTGGAAAGTGTTGTTCCTTTTGGCTATCTCTTCTGCTAGAAGAGTTTCTGAGCTATCTGCTCTTTCTTGTGAGTCTCCTTTTCTGATTTTTCATCAGGATAAGGCAGTTTTGCGGACTTCTTTTCAATTTTTACCTAAGGTTGTGAATTCTAACAACATTAGTAGAGAAATTGTTGTCCCTTCTTTATGTCCTAATCCTAAGAATTCTTTGGAGAGATCCTTACATTCTTTGGATATGGTAAGAGCTTTGAAATATTATGTGGAAGCTACTAATAATTTCAGGAAGACTTCCAGTCTATTTGTTTTATTTTCTGGTCCTAGGAAAGGTCAGAAAGCTTCTGCTATTTCCTTGGCTCCTTGGTTGAAACTTTTGATTCATCAAGCTTATTTGGAGTTGGGTCAAACCCCGCCTCAGAGAATTACAGCTCATTCTACTAGATCAGTCTCCACTTCATGGGCTTTTAAGAATGAAGCTTCAGTTGATCAGATTTGCAAAGCAGAAACTTGGTCCTCTTTGCATACATTTACTAAATTCTACCATTTTTATGTATTTGCTTCTTCGGAAGCAGTTTTTGGTAGAAAAGTTCTTCAGGCAGCTGTTTCAGTTTGATTCTTCTGCTTTTTGATTTAAGTTTTTTTTCTTTCAAAAGTGAAAATAAACTTATTTTTTGGGTTGTGGATTATTTTTTCAGCAGAATATGGCTGTTTTTATTTTATTCCCTCCCTCCACATCTTGGGTATTGATATCCCATATGTCACTAGCTCATGGACTCTTGCCAATTACAAGAAAACATAATTTATGTAAGAACTTACCTGATAAATTCATTTCTTTCATATTGGCAAGAGCCCATGAGGCCCACCCTTTTTATGGTGGTTATGATTTTTTGTATAAAGCACAATTATTTCCAAATTTCCTTTGTTGATGCTTTCTACTCCTTCCTTTATCACCCCACTGCTTGGCTATTCGTTAAACTGAATTGTGGGTGTGGTGAGGGGTGTATTTATAGGCATTTTGAGGTTTGGGAAACTTTGCCCCTCCTGGTAGGATTGTATATCCCATACGTCACTAGCTCATGGACTCTTGCCAATATGAAAGAAATGAATTTATCAGGTAAGTTCTTACATAAATGATGTTTTTTAAACCTCCTGTGGTTACTCCAGAGGTTTTTCCTATTCCTGATGCTATTTCTGATATGATTTCTAAGGAATGGAATAAGCCGGGTACTCCTTTTAATCCTTCTGCAAGGTTTAAAAAATTGTATCCTTTACCAGCAATTTCAATAGAGTTTTGGGAAAAGATCCCCAAAGTTGATGGGGTTATTTCTACTCTTGCTAAATGAACCACTATTCCTATGGAAGATAGTACTTCCTTTAAAGATGCTTTAGATAGGAAGCTTGAATCTTATCTAAGGAAAGCCTATTTATATTATATATATGTTGCAGCTGCTTCAACTTTTTGGTTGGAGAATTTAGCGCAACAAGAATTGGATACTGACGTATATAGCATTGTTCGTTTACTGCAACATGCTAATAATTTTATTTGTGATGCTATTTTTGATATTATCAAAATTGATGTTAGATCCATGTCTTTAGCTATTTTAGCTAGAAGAGCTTTGTGGCTTAAATCTTGGAATGCTGATATGACATCTAAGTCTAGATTACTATCTCTTTCTTTCCAAGGTAATAATTTATTTGGTTCTCAGTTGGATTCTATTATTTCAACTGTTACTGGGGGGGAAGGGAGTTTTTTTTGCCTCAGGATAAAAAACCTAAGGGTAAATCTAAGGCTTCTAATAATTTTCGTTCCTTTCGTCAAAATAAGGAACAAAAACCTAATCCTTCCCCCAAGGAATCTGTTTCCAATTGGAAGCCTTCCTCAAATTGGAATAAATACAAGCCTTTTAAGAAACCAAAGTCAGCGCCCTAAGTCTGCGGCCCTCATTCCAGCTCAGCTGGTAGGGGGCAGATTAAGGTTTTTCAAGGATGTTTGGGCAAATTCTGTCCAAAAGATTCAGAGCATTGTCTCTCAGGGGTACCGAATAGGATTCAGAGTAAGACCTCCTGTGAGAAGATTTTTTTCTCTCACGCATCCCAGTAAATAGAGTAAAAGCTCAGGCTTTCCTGAAGTGTGTTTCAGATCTGGAGGTTTCAGGGGTAATCATGCCGGTTCCTTTTTCAGAAACAAGGTCTGGGGTTTTATTCAAATCTATTCATTGTCCCAAAGAAAGAAAATTCATTCAGACCAGTTCTGGATCTGAAAATTTTGAATTGTTATGTAAGAGTACCAACTTTCAAGATGGTGACTATAAGGACTATTCTGCCTTTTGTTCAGCAAGGACATTATATGTCTACAATAGACTTGCAGGATGCGCCCTTCATATTCCGATTCATCCAGAACATTATCAGTTCCTGAGATTCTCTTTTCTAGACAAGCATTACCAATTTCTTTCATGTAATTGGCAAGAGTCCATGAGCTAGTGACATATGGGATATACAATCCTACCAGGAGGGGCAAAGTTTCCCAAACCTCAAAATGCCTATAAATACACCCCTCACCACACCCATAATTCAGTTTTACAAACTTTGCCTCCTATGGAGGTGGTGAAGTAAGTTTGTTCTAAGATTTCTATGTTGATATGCGCTTCTCAGCATTGTTGAAGCCCGATTCCTCTCAGAGTACAGCGAATGTCAGAGGGACGTGAAGGGAGTATCACTTATTGAATACAATGATTTCCCTAACGGGGGTCTATTTCATGGGTTCTCTGTTATCGGTCGTAGAGATTCATCTCCTACCTCCCTTTTCAGATCGACGATATACTCTCAATTTACCATTACCTCTACTGATAACTGTTTCTGTACTGGTTTGGCTATCTGCTATATGTGGATGGGTGTCTTTTGGTAAGTATGTTTTTTATTACTTAAGACACCTCAGCTATGGTTTGGCACTTTATGCATTTATATAAAGTTCTAAATATATGTATTGTACTTATATTTGCCATGAGTCAGGTTCATGTATTTCCTTCTGTAGACTGTCAGTTTAATATTTGGGTAATATAAACATCTTTTATAGATTTTTTTTTTTTTTTCTTACCTGGGGTTTAGTCTTTTTTCAATTGACTACTTCTTGCAAATTGCGGGAGGCATTAGGCCAGCGGGTGCGTCAAATCCTAAACTTTATTGCGTCATTCTTGGTGCAAAAATATTTTTGGCGTGGAAAAATACGTCTATGACGCAACTTCGTCATTTCCGGCGTCATACTTGACGCCGAGACCTTTCACACGGTTGCGTCATTAGTGACGCGAGTGTGTCATTCCCGGTTATTTTTGGCGCCAAAAAGTTTACGTTACATTGTGCGTCATACTTGGCGCCAAACTTTTTCATTATTTCAATACCCCAATGATGTTTGCCTCTTGATTTTTTCTCTATCAGAGGCCTATGCTATTTGCTTTTTTTCCCATTCCTGAAACTGTCATATAAGGAAATAGATAATTTTGCTTTTTATGTTGTTTTTTTCTCTTACATTTTGCAAGATGTCTTTATCTGATCCTGCCTCAGAAGTTTCTGCTGGAACATTGCTGCCTGACATCGGTCCTACTAAAGCTAAGTGCATTTGTTGTAAAATTGTTGAAATTATTTCGCCGAATGTCATTTGTAATAGTTGTCATGATAAACTTTTACATGCAGTTAGTTTATCCATCAGTAATAGCACATTGCCAGTTGTAGTTCCTTCAACTTCTAATGTGCATGATATACCTGTAAATTTTAAAGAATTTGTTTCTGATTCTATTTTGAAGGTTTTGTCTGCATTCCCACCTTCTAATAAATGTAAAGGTCTTTTAAAACTTCTCATTTAGTTGATGAAATTTCAAATGACAACAACATAATTTATCCTCTTCTGATGAGGATCTATCTGATACAGAAGATCCTTCCTCAGACATTGACACTGACAAATCTACTTATTTATTTAAAATAGAGTATATGTGTTCTTTATTAAAAGAAGTGTTAATTGTTTTGGATATTGAGGTAACCAGTCCTATTGACGTTCAGTCTAATAAACGTTTAAATGCTGCTTTTAAAACCTCCTGTGGTTTCTCCAGGGGTTTTTCCTATTCCTGAGGCTATTTCTGAAATTATTTAATCTTTTATTCCTTCTTCAAGGTTTAAAAAATTGTATCCTTTACCAGCAAAATCTATAGAGTTTTGGGGAAAAATCCCCAAAGTTGATGGGGCTATTTCTACTCTTGCTAAACGTACCACTATTCCTATGGAAGATAGAACTTCCTTTTAAGGATCCTTTAGATAGGAAGCTTGAATCTTATCTAAGGAAGGCCTATTTATATTCAGGTCATCTTCTCAGACCTGCAATTTCTTTGGCTGATGTTGCGGCTGCATCAACCTTCTGGTTGGAGAATTTAGTGCAACAGGAATTGGATTCTGACTTATCTAGCATTATTCGCCTATTGCAATATGCTAATCATTTTATTGTGATGCAATTTTTGATATTATCAAAATTGATGTTAGATCCATGTCTTCAGCTATTTTAGCTAGAAAAGCTTTGTGGCTTAAATCTTGGAATGCTGATATGACATCTAAATCTAGATTACTATCTCTTTCTTTCCAAGGTAATAATTTATTTGGTTCTCAGGTGGATTCTATTATTTCAACTGTCACTGGGGGAAGGGAGTTTTTTCTGCCTCAGGATTAAAAACCTAAGGGTAAATCTAAGGCTTCTAACCATTTTTCGTTCCTTTCGTCAGAATAAGGAACAAAAACTCAATCTTCCCCCCCAAGGAGTCTGCTTCCAATTGGAAGCCTTCCTCAAGTTGGAATAAATCCAAGCCATTTAGGAAACCAAAGTCAGCCCCTAAGTCCGCATGAAGGTGCGGCCCTTATTCCAGCTCAGCTCGTAGGGGCCAGATTAAGGTTTTTCAAAGATATTTGGATCAAATCTGTCCAAAATCAATGGATTCAGAGCATTGTCTCTCAAGGGTATGAAATAAGATTCAGAGTAAGACCTTTTGTGAGAAGATTTTTTCTCTCACATATCCCAGTAAAAGCTCAGGCTTTCCTGAAGTGTGTTTCAGACCTGGAGTCTTCAGGGGTAATCATGCCAGTTCCTCCTCAGGAACAAGGTTTGGGGTTTTATTCAAATCTATTCATTGTACCAAAGAAGGAAAATTTGTTCAGACCAGTTCTGGATCTGAAAATTTTTGAATTGTTATGTAAGAGTACCAACTTTCAAGATGGTGACTATAAGGACTATTCTTCCTTTTGTTCAGCAAGGACATTATATGTCCACAATAGACTTGCAGGATGCATACCTTCATTTTCCGATTCATCCAGAACATTATCAGTTTCTGAGATTCTCTTTTCTAAACAAGCATTACCAATTTGTTGCTCTTCCATTTGGCCTAGCAACAGCTCCAAGAATCTTTTCAAAGGTTCTGGGTGCCCTACTCTCTGTAATCAGGGAACAGGGTATTGCGGTGTTTCCTTATTTGGATGATATCTTGGTACTAGCTCAGTCTTTGCGCACTGCAGAATCTCACACAAATCAACTAGTGTTGTTTCTTTGGAAACATGGTTGGAGGATCAATTTACCAAAAAGTTTCTTGATTCCTCAGACAAGGGTCACCTTTTTAGGCTTCCAGATAGATTAATTGTCCATGACTCTGTCTCTAACAGACAAGAAACGTTTAAAATTGGTTGCAGCATGTCGGCACCTTCAGTCTCAGTCATTCCCTTCAGTGGCTATGTGCATGGAAGTTTTAGGTCTCATGACTCTACAGCTTTGTATGCTGAATCAATGTACGACACTCTCTGACATAGTGGATAGATCACCCTCATTTAGTTCAAGGGGCTTCTTTTGTTCGGCCAACCTGGTCTGTGATCACTACAGATGCGAGTCTTTCAGGTTGGGGAGCTGTTTTGGGATCTCTGATAGCTCAAGGGGTTTGGAAATCTCAAGAGGCGAGATTACCAATAAATATTTTAGAACTCCTTGCAATTCTCAGAGCTCTTCAGTTTTGGCCTCTGCTAAAGAGTGAACCGTTCATTTGTTTTCAGACAGACAATATCACAACAGTGGCATATGTCAATCATCAGGGTGGGACTCACAGTCCCCAAGCTATGAAAAACGTATCTCGGATACTTGTTTGGGCGGAATCCAGCTCTTGTCAAATCTCTGCGGTGCTTATCCCAGGTATAGACAATTGGGAGGCGGATTATCTCAGCCGCCAGACTTTGTATCCAGAGGAGTGGTCTCTCCATTCAGATGTGTTTTCTTAGATTGTTAAGTTGTGGGGTCTTCCAGAGATAGATCTCATGGCCTCTTATCTAAACAAGAAACTTCCCAGATACCTGTCCAGGGATGTTCAGGCGGAAGCAGGGGATGCGCTGACCACTTCCTTGGTGTTATCATCCTGCTTACATTTTTCCCACCTCTAGTTCTCCTTCCAAGAGTGATCTCCAAAATCATCATGGAACAATAATTTGTGTTGCTGGTGGCTCCAGCATGTTCACACAGGTTTTGGTATGCGGATCTGGTTTGCATGTCCAGTTGCCCGCTTTGGCCACTTCCGTTCGGCCAGACCTACTATCTCAAGGTCCGTTTTTTCCATCAGGATCTCAAATCATTAAATTTGAAGGTATGGAAATTGAACGCTTAGTACTAATTCACAGAAGTTTCTCTGACTCAGTGATTAATACTATGTTACAAGCTCGTAAATCTGTCTCTAGAAAGATTTGTTATAGAGTTTGGAAGACTTACATTTCATGGTGTTCTTCTCATAAATTCTCCTGGCATTCTTTTAGAATTCCTAGAATTTTACAGTTTCTTCAGGACGGTTTGGATAAGGGTTTGTCTGCAAGTTCCTTGAAAGGACAAATCTTCGCTCTTTCTGTTTTATTTCACAGAAAGATTGCTATACTTCCTGATATACACTGTTTTTTACAGGCTTTAGTTCTTATTAAGCCTGTTATTTAATCAATTTCTCCTCCTTGGAGTCTTAATTTGGCTCTGACGGCTTTACAGGTTCTTCCATTTGAACCTATGCATTTTTTGGACATTAAACTACTTTCTTGGAAAGTGTTGTTCCTTTTGGCCATCTCTTCTGCTAGAAGAGTTTCTGAGTTATCTGCTCTTTCTTGTGAGTCTCCTTTTCTGAATTTTTCATCAGGATAAGGCAGTTTTGCTGACTTTTTTTTTATTTTTACCTAAGGTTGTGAATTCTAACAACATTAGTAGAGAAATTGTTGTCCCTTCCTTGTGTCCTAATCCTAAGAATTCTTTGGAAAGTTCCTTACATTCTTTGGATATGGTAAGAGCTTTGAAATATATTGTGGAAGCTACTAAAGATTTCAGGAAGACTTCCAGTCTATTTGTTTTATTTTCTGGTCCTAGGAAAGGTCAGAATGCTTCTGCTATTTCCTTGGCTTCTTGGTTGAAACTTTTGATTCATCAAGTTTATTTTGAGTCAGGTCAGGCCCCGCCTCAGAGAATTACAGCTCATTCTACTAGATCAGTCTCCACTTCGTGGGCTTTTAAGAATGAAGCTTCAGTTGATCAGATTTGCAAAGTGGCAACTTGGTCCTCTTTGCATTCATTTACTAAATTCTACCGTTTTTATGTTTTTGCTTCTTCGGAAGCAGTTTTTGGTAGAAAAAGTTCTTCAGGCAGCGGTTTCAATTTGATTCTTCTGCTTTTGATTTAACTTTTTTTCTTTCAAATTAAATAAACTTATATTTTTGGGTTGTGGATTAATTTTTTTTCAGCAGATTATGGCTGTTTTTATTTTATTCCCTTCCTCTCTAGTGACTCTTGAGTGGAGATCCACATCTTGGGTATTTATATCCCATATGTCATTAGCTCATGGACTCTTGCCAATTACATGAAAGAAAACATAATTTATGTAAGATCTTACCTGATAAATTCATTTCTTTCATATTGGCAAGAGTCCATGAGGCCCACCCTTTTTATGGTGGTTATGATTTTTTTTGTATAAAGCACAATTATTTCTAAATTTCCTTTGTTGATGCTTTCTACTCCTTTCTTTATCACCCCACTGCTTGGCTATTCGTTAAACTGAATTGTGGGTGTGGTGAGGGGTGTATTTATAGGCATTTTGAGGTTTGGGAAACTTTGCCCCTCCTGGTAGGATTGTATATCCCATATGTCACTAGCTCATGGACTCTTGCCAATATGAAAGAAATGAATTTATCAGGTAAGTTCTTACATAAATTATGTTTTTTTTATTCTATATACTCATATACTGATTTCTCAGCTCAATAATATGCATTGGAATTATAATTGACATCCAAATATCCACAACCTATACATCTGGTCAGTTTCTAATGACCAATATCAGATAAGTAACATACACGTTTAGTTGTATTTTACCATCTTCCCTCTTAAATTCTTTAGGGAAGGGTCTTGCCTTAATAACTTATCTGTTTATCCTAAAAGACCCAATAAATCAATACAGTTATCTAAAGCCAGATTAGAGAAAATTATGCATGTAATATGGTTAAAAATTTCTCATAGCCCGGACTAGGTACATACTATATGGTATTTGGCTCTATTAAAGTATCACATCTCTGAATGTGCATTTATCTGAGATAGCAGCAAACCAAAATATATATGCATCCACAAAGGTCCATGTATGACAAGGATAAACATAAGTTTACAATTGGGCTATATAAACAAATCAAGTAAGTGATTGGAGCCATTACTGGGTAGAATAAGTACTTAATCTACCATGCTTCTTAAAGGGACAGTTTACTCAAAAATGTTCTCCCCTTTAATTTGTTCCCAATGATCCACTTTACCCGCTGGAGTGTATTAAATTGTTTACAAGTATTTCCATTACCCTTATATCGGCATTTGAAATAGTTTATTTAGCCTGTGGTATCCCCACCCATTCTGAAAGTTTTTGGCCAAGCTGTGTAAGCGCACAGCCAGTAGAAGAAGTTACACTCCCACTGAGTTATAGAAGAGATAAGGCAATAAAATGTTAATTTTCCATTATTCTCTCCCAGTATTGGTGATTGGTTTATGGACAGATATAAGATAAAGAAGCAGGTATATGTACACAATGTGATAAAGTAATGAGATCTGATTTATACCTACAAGCTCAACCCATTTTATTAGGCTGTGGCTTCAAAACACAAAATCAGCTAATTCATATACACAAATAAGCCTTAAAATAGCAAATCTCATACATATTATACTCTGCAACTGGTAAAAAAAGTAATTGGAAACACATTAAGGGAAAAACAATTTTATAGTATACTGTCCCTTTAAGTGTTCTGGCTTATGGATATGTAAATTCTGTAATCAGGTGTCTTCTAAGGGAAGGTTGTATATAGTAACAGTCCTCTTCTAAAGATATTAAAAGTATCTCTATTCCGTTACTGTCTCTATGGTCTGTTAGTATCTGTGTTATAGACAGTTCATAGATGTAGACAGAAGAAGGCGATTATTTAGTCAGTCACTACCCTAGGAGCAAAATGTGCCTAGTTAACTATAATCTATGCAGCTTTACAATACATTTAAGGCATCCTTTATACAAGGCTTTTTTTTGGACAGTTTCTGCATCCACAATATGAGTGTTTGAATAGCAGATTTTAGGGGCGCGATAACATATACGGCGCAAGCTACAGCGCAAGCGATGCAACCCGCGCCGGCCGTAAATTTCACCTCACACATCGGGCTATTACATATACCGTGCCAGCAGTTCATAAAGTGCCGTAAGTCGGATAAACTAGCGATGTCCAGAAATGTGCGTAAATGCAAATTTCTGGAGTCGCTAGTGACTTACAGCACTTTAGAAACTGCCGGCGCCTTAAAAAAAAAAATGTATCAAAAAAATCCCCCGCAAAGTCTAACACTCCTCCCAAACCACATAAAACCCCTATCCGCCACCAAGCCCAACTAATAATTCCATTATTAACCCCAAAACCACCAACATCTCAACTACCTAATACAAATATTAACCCCTAAACCGCCAACCCCAACAGCACAACTACCTAATACAAATGTTAACCCCTAAACAGCCAACCCCAACATCGCAACTACCTAATGCAAATATTAACCGCTAAACCGCCAACCCCAACATCGCCATCAAAGCCACATCGCAATTACTTATTAACGATTAACCCCTAATCCGCCAATAACCCACAATGCAATCTAATCTATCTATTAACCCCTAATCCGCCAATAACCCATAACGCAATCTAATCTATCTATTAACCCCTAATCTGCCAAGAACCCACAACACAAATAGTTAAACACTAAGCCCCCTAACCTAACACCCCCTAAACTAACCCCATTACATGAATTAAACTAAAACTAAATTACAATTAAAAAAAACTAGCATTACTTTAAAAATTAAAAAAACTAAGTATAAAATAATCTAAAATTACAGAAAATAATAAAGCTAAATTTACATAAAATAAAAATGAGAATTGCCAATAATTAAATAATTATACTTAATACCTATGAAAATAAAAAAGCCCCCCCCAAAATAAAAACACCCCCTAATCTAATGATAAACTACCAATAGCCCATAAAAGGGCTTTTTGCAGGGCAATGCCCCAAGATAAACAGCTCTTTTACACAAAAAAGTCAAAGCCCCCCCACCCACCAAACCCCCCAAAATAAAAGCACCTAACACTAAAAAAACCTAAACTACCCGTTGCCCTGAAAAGGGCATTTGTATGGGCATTGCCCTTAAAAGGGCATTTAGCTCTTTTGCTGCCCTTAAAAGGGCATTAAGATTGACAGCTCTTTTAAGAAAAGCCCATCCCTAATCTAAATAAAAGAAACTCCACAAAAATCCATTAAAAAACCCTAAGTCTAACCCCCAAGTGGTACTCACCTGTCCTGAAGTCCGGCGGAGAAGGTCCTGTTCCAGGCGGTGAAATCTTCTTCCAAGCGGCAACCTCTTCTTTCTTCTTCCAGGAACCAGCCGGCGCGGAGCGGAGGGCGGAGCTGAAGACTGATGACCGTGGAGCTGAAGATCGGCTACCCTGGAACTGAAAACTGGTGACCTTAATATTTCCTTAGTAGGAGTTTTAGGTAGGAAGTCCCTGTAGGATGACCCACGGTACTTTTATATTTGTATTATAAGACAACTAGCATAGATCTGTCTCATGTATAGGCCTTTCATTCAAAATATACAATCCACTTTATCTTTATCAATGCCATAAACGTGGTATAAAGTAGTGAACATACGTGTTACCTGGTAAGACCTCTTACAATATTTCAAATAAAATACCTTTGCATACCTTATGCTTCTGACCAGGTCACCTCAGGTCCGTTATTTCCCGGGTGCCACGGGAGTTGCCCGTCCCCCTTCAGATGAAACTCTTACCACTGTTGTTCACAGGCAATGGCGTCCACTCCAATTCTTCCTAGGTTCTGTACAATACAGCCGTCTTTCACCTCGGCACAACCTTCTACACAGGAATCCAGCTCCCCAGCAGTGAGTATATGTGCACTTGTAGCAGGTATGTGTACCAGTGAGCAGTTGTAGAGCAAAAGCG
Source organism: Bombina bombina (assembly GCF_027579735.1). Taxonomy (NCBI): domain Eukaryota; kingdom Metazoa; phylum Chordata; class Amphibia; order Anura; family Bombinatoridae; genus Bombina; species Bombina bombina. The sequence continues at coordinate 803,979,687 of NC_069504.1, forward strand.
ACTGAATCAGTGAGAGTGCTTCAGCAACGAAGCGCATATCAGCCTTGTAGAACTCCGGGTCACTAAAGGATCGTATCTCTGATCCAGGCCAGCATAGTCATTTGCGGCCAAGGAACTCAGTGTTTTGCGGTGTCTAGGGTAGCTCTTTCAACGAAGAGCGCAATGCTGTAGGTAATCTGCAATCTACATGCTCCGCCCCATTCCAGAAGTCAACTGGCTGCAGTCTTAGCTGTCAAAGCTGACAGCTGGGTGTAATGCTCGTGGAATACTCCTCTATCAGACCGAACTCGGCCAGTAGTCTTGTTATCCCGACGTCGAGCTGGAATGATAGGGAATATCCCAGAGCAGAGTAGGTTTGCAAGATGAGATAAAAGGCACTCACCACAGGCAGGACAGTCCTTGGCGGCAACAGGCAGGAAACCAGAGACAAACCACTAGGGTGGTCAGGCAGGGTTTGGCAACAGTTAGGCAGTCCAGGGTAAACCACTAGGATGGTCAGGCAGGCAGGGTTCAGCAACAGTAAAGTAGTCCAGGGCAGATAAGGGTTAACAGGTAGAGTGGTCAGACTGGCAGAGTTCAGCAACAATATCAGTCAAGCAGTAAAGGGTTAAAGAGGCAGAGTGGTCAGACAAGCAAAGTTCAGCAGCAGTATCAATCCAGCAGTTAAGGGTTAAAGAGGCAGAGTGGTCAGACAAGCAGGGTCAGCAACAAAATAACAATACAGCATACAAATCAATAACACCCAGGAGAACAGTAAGTAACACCTATACTTGGGCAGTTATAGGTAGGACTGAAGTTACTTACATAGGCGCAGGATTCGCACCACAGGAGACCCAGATCGGCAGAACGAGCAGACAGCAGGCATTGCGTCTCTAGCATAATCTAGAGCGGCGCGTTGCAACATAGCCCCTCTCTCAAGGGTTCCCTCCAGGAACCTGAGTCAGCCTCAAAGGATGAGCAGCATGGAATCTAGAGAACAAGGATGGAGCATGCACATCACGGGCAGGAACCCAGGAATGATCCGCCACAGAGTAACCCTTCCAATGTACCAGATACTGCAGGTGTCTGCGCCTGTATCTGGAGTCAATGATCTTAGCAACCTCATATTCAGGGTCACCACGGACCAGGAGTGGAGGAGGAGGAGCTCGGAGCTGGGTATATCTGTTCTTGATGTAAGGCTTGAGTAGTGAGACATGGAAGACTGGGTGTATGCGCAGAGTTTTGGGCAAGGCCACTTTGTAGGCAACAGGAGACAGTCTTCTCAGGACTTTGTAAGGACCAATAAACTAGGGTCCCAATTTGTGACAGGGTTGACGTAGACGAATGTGTCGAGTAGAGACCCAAACACGTTCACCCCTCTGAGAGGGCACGTGCAGAAGCTCTATGACGATCAGCAAACTTCTGTAATATCTAGAGACAGCTGAACATAGTGAGAGCGAATATGTTGCCAATGAGTGGTGAGTTCAGTAACATGTCGGTCTGCAGCACGAACCCCAGTGGATTGAGCAGAAAGAGGGAAGACATGAGTTTGATTCCCTGCTGCGGCTTGAAATGGAGAACATTGAAGAGAAGAGTGCCAATGAGTGTTTCTTGCAGCTCTGCTAGGGGTTAACAACTCAGACCAGTTGGTATGGAGAGTGGTTGACAAAAGGCTCTAAGATAAGCCTCGAGATCCTGGTTTACTCTCTCAGTTAGACCCATTGGTCTGAGGATGGTAGCCAGAAGACAAGGAAACGTCGTGGTTCCAATCAACTTACAAAAAGTTCTCTAAAAGGTAGAAATTAATTGTGGACCTCTGTCGGAAACAATATTCACATGCAGAAGGAAAAAGAGACGATAATTCTTGGGCAGAAGCAGTTTTCTTAGGGGTATAAAATTAGCTAGTCTGGAAAAGCGATCCACCACAACCAGATAAACTGTATGGTAGTCAGAAGGAGGAAGGTCCACAATGAAGGTCCATTGTTATGTGTGTCCATGGTTGTTTGGGAATGGACAATGGTTGGAGCAAGCCGGGAGGACAAGGATCGGGAGTTTTGTTGGCAGCACAAGTTATACAGGCTTTTATATAATCCTAAGTATCAGCCTTCATAGTAGGCCACCATACGTGTTGGGAAAGACGCTTAAAAGTCCTTGTCAAGCCAGGATGTCCTGAGAGTTTACTGTCATGAGCCCAGGACAGTATGGGAGTGCGTAGGTTCAGAGGTACAAAAAAGATATCGGAAGCCACAGGGGCTTCAAGAGGTTTGTTGAACTGGGCACCTTGCAGTCTTTGAAGAAGGGTGGTATTCAATTGAGCAACCACATAGGAGGGGGGTATATGTTCAATAGGAGCTTCAGAGGAATCACTTGAGTGATAAAACTGACGGTAAGGGAATCTGCCTTCTTGTTTTTGGTTCCCAGGAAGATAAGAGACCATAAAGTTAAAGCGGGAAAAGAACAAGGCCCACCTGGCTTGTCGAGGATTGAGTCGATGAGCTGTCTCAAGGTATGTCAGATTCTTGTGGTCGGTGAGAATCTGAATGGGGTTTAGCGGTGCCTTCCAAACAATGACGCCATTCCGTCAAGGCCATCTTAATGGCTAAGAGTTCACAATTACCCACATCATAATTCTCCTCTTGCAGGAGTAAAACATTTAAAGAAAAAGGCTACAGGGTGCGACTTGGAGGTTAAAGGATCCCTTTGGGTTAGAACTGCTCCAGCCCCTATCTCGGATGCATCAACCTCTAAAGTGAACTGTAGGTCAGGATCAGGATGGCAGAGCACAGGAGCAGAACAAAAGGCTTTTTTCAGACGAGAGAAGGCATTTATGGCTTCAGGAGGCTAATGTTTACAGTCTTTGTTCCGTTTTGTCAGTTCAGTGAGTGGAAGCGACTGTTTGGGAAAAAGTTCTTTATAAACTTGCGGTAATAATTGGAGAACCCCCAAGAATCTCTGCATTTCCTTTAATGAAGTAGGTTGGGGCCACTCTAAAACTGCGGTAAGTTTAGCAAGATCCATGGCAAAACCTTCTTTTGAGATGACATAGCCAAGGAACTGGATCTGAACCTGGTAAAACTCACATTTATCTAGTTTGGCTGCTAAAGAATTTTCCCTGAGACTTTGAAGTACCTGTCTCACGTGCTTATGATGCTCTTCCTGAGTGGAAGAGAAGATAAGGATGTCATCCAGGTAGGCGATGACAGTGCGATTGAGGAGGTCACGGAAAACATTGTTGACAAATTCCTGGAAGACTGCAGGGGCGTTACATAACCCAAAGGGCATTACAAGGTATTCATAATGTCCTAATCTTGTGTTGAAGGCAGTCTTCCATTCTTGGCGTGGGAAGATACGGATCAGATTGTATGCCCCACGTAAGTCTAACTTGGTGAAGAAGCGAGCATTCTGGAGTGAGTCATAGAGCTCGGTGATCAAAGGAATGGGATATCGGTTCTTGATAGTTATATTGTTCAAGGCCCTGTAGTCGATGCAAGGTCTGAGCCCACCATCCTTCTTACTGACGAAAAACAAGCCTGCCCCAGCAGGAGAGGAGGAGGGGCAAATGAAGCCTTTGGCTAGATTCTCTGAATATTTACCTCCATAGATTTGGTTTCAGCTTTGGAGAGTGGATAAGTTATCCCAGAGTCGAGCCGGAATGATAGGGAATATCCCAGAGCAGAGTAGGTTTTCAAGATGATATAAAAGGCACTCACCACAGGCAGGACAGTCCTTGGCGGCAACAGGCAGGAAACCAGAGGCAAACCACTAGGGTGGTCAGGCAGGCAGGGTTCTGCAACAGTAAGGCAGTCCAGGGGTAAACCACTAGGATGGTCAGGCAGGGTTCAGCAACAGTAAGGTAGTACAGGAGTAAACCACTAGGCTGGTCAGGCAGGCAGGGTTTGGCAACAGTGAGGCAATCCAGGGCAGATAGGGGTTAACAGGTAGAGTGGTCAGACAAGCAAAGTTCAGCAGCAGTATCAATCCAGCAGTTAAGGGTTAAAGAGGCAGAGTGGTCAGACAAGCAGGGGTCAGCAACAAAATAACAATCCAGCATACGAATCAATAACACCCAGGAGAACAGTAAGTAACACCTATACTTGGGCAGTGATAGGTAGGACTGAAATTACTTACATAGGCGCAGGATTCGCGCCACAGGAGACCCAGACCAGCATCTGCAGGAGGAAGCATGCGGCGATGAAGTCACCGCTGCACGCAGAGAGGAGCCGACTGCCCCCTAGGCAACGAGCAGACAGCAGGCGCCGCGTCCCTAGAAACAGCTAGCGCGACGCGACACTGGGATTGCAGCATGAGGCAGAAGGTTGGACATAGGTACTATATCAACAGGATAAGCTGTGAGGTAGTACCTATGTCCATATGGCTTAAGGGGTTAAAGGGACATTGTACTGTAAAAATGATCTCCACTTTAATGTGTTATGATCTATTTTACCCGCTGGGGTGTATTAAAGGGATAGAGGGGTCAAAATTGAAATGTGCATAAACACATTTCAATTTTAAATAGAAACATTTTTGCAATATACTTCCATTAGCAAAAATGCTTCTAGTTAAAGTTATTACTGTTTTACTGTGGCATACGCACATATACTGTGAGGGCCTGTGTATCAGTATTCAAGCTCAGAGAGCTGGCGGTGGTGTGTATTGGGTCTGTGAAGACGTAATTTGTATCATAGAAACTACCACTGACTCTCTGAGAAGGTGTAGTGTAATAACTTTTACTAAAATAATTTTTGCTTATGGAAGTATATTACAACCATGCTTCTATTTTACATTGAAATGCATGCACATTTCAATATTGACCTTTCTATCCCTTTAAATGGTTAACAAATAGAAAATTTAGCTTTATTTTGTCAAATGAAACAGCTGCTTTTTCCTGCTAAAACCACCACCTTTACTGAAAATATGCATACTTCTGTGTTCTTCTCTAAAGAAAAGTCATGTAAAGAAGAATCAACTGCAGTCTAGTAGGGAGTAGGAATGACAGGTACTAACATTTTCATTTGCTCTGTCTAAGAATCAGCTTTTGAGAATAGACAAAGAGATAAGATGAGGCGCGTGTGTATACAGAAATACACATGTGGCTTAGCCCATTTGAATGGTGTGTGTTTTCTATGTGGGAAAAATGGCTATTTCATATACAAAAAAATAAATCTAAAGGAACAGTTTCCCATATATTTTATACACTGCAGTTGGTATAACAAGTCATTAGACACACAAAGGGTAAAGCAATTTCATAGTACAGTGTACCTTTAATCAGCAGTGACTAAACAGGTCAAATAATTGGTTTGGGTGTGTTACTGGCAGCCAAATTTGGGATAAAATCACTGTTTTGTGTGTTACTGGTATGGTCAGTAATTTTATATAAGAACAGGCTTACACATACAGACCAGTATACAGCTTGCATGATTTATGCTTATTCCCAGCAATATCTCAGAAATGCAAATTTATTTACAAGTAAAGATCAGCATGGTAAGTGATTTTATATAAGAACAGGCTTAGACAGTATCCATTTGCTGAAATGTTCCTTCATGGCAGCACCAGAGGGAGGGCAACAACTGTACAAATACATGCTGGGAGTTCAGAACTGCAGTTACACAATACTGAGAGGGAAATAGTGAACTATAAATTCCAGAATGCTTTGTAACTCCCAGAATACTGTGCTTCTTCCTCTAAAACTGAACTACATTAAAGTGATGCTAAATCCAAGCATTTTACAAGGTGGAGGTTAAGTGATCAAATATGTAAAAAAAAGGGTGCTAAACTCACCCTTTCTGTGCCGTTGCACAGCGCTAAATTCAGTGGCTCCGGCCACCCACGGCACATCGGTCTTCAACCATTGAGGTGCCGCTTGCACCTCTAAACCAGTAGCCGTGTGTGCATACAGAAACCTGTACGTTGACACGCACAGCTATTGGTTTAGAGGTGGAAACGTCACCTCATTGAAGGAGATTGATGTGCCGTGAGCGGCCGGAGCCACTGAGTTTAGCGCTGTGCAACGGCACAGAAAGGGTGAGTTTAGCATCCTTTTTAACATATTTGATCACTTAGCCTCCACTTTATTTTTAGTGATGGTAAATTCTAGCGTTTGTTATATGCTTGGATTTACCATCACTTTAAGAGGATTAAAAGACATGGACATTCAATTTTCTTTTTTTTTTCCCTGCAGTTTTAGTCCAGGTGGGCAGGAAAATTCAGAGGGGGGGGGGGGGGAAGATGCCCCCCCCCTCTTTGCCCCCCCCCCCCCACCTTGTAGATGCCCATGTCTATTTTTGTTTAATTAGAGTGATAGCAAAAATGCTAAAAAAGTCTGGTACTTTTGGCTAATTTGTATCTGAAATTCTCAGTAGTGAAGGAGTTAAAGAAACTAGCTCCCCCAATGACACATAGCGGCCACTCTTGGACCCTTGGGGGCCGATTTATCATTTGTCGGACAGCGGATCATGTCCGCTCGACATCAATAAATGCTGACAGCATACGCTGTCAGCATTTATCATTGCACAAGCATTTCTGGTGAAATAATTGTGCAATACCGCCCCCTGCACATTCCCGGCCAATCATCCGCTAGCAGGTGGTGTCAATCGTATCCGATCGGGCTGTTTGCTGTCCACCACCTCAGTGTTACAGGAGGAGTGGAAATAGACATAACTTGATACTTAAAAATAAATTCTACTAATTTTAAAGGGCCAGTAAATACAGTAGATTTGCATAATCAACAAATGTGTGATAAAAAAAACAATACAATAGCACTTAGTCTTAACTTCAAATGAGTAGTAGATTTTTTTTCTAACAAATTTCAGTTATGTCTATTTCCACTCCCCCTGTACCATGTGACAGCCATCAGCCAATCACAAATGCATATATGTATTTAAATATATTGTGTGAATTCTTGCACATGCTCAGTAAGAGCTAGTGACTCAAAAAGTGTAAATATAAAAAAGACTGTGCACATTTTGTTAAAAGAAGTAAATTGGAAAGTTGTTTAAAATTACCAGCTCTATCTGAATCATGAAAGTTTAATTTTGACTTTAGTGTCCCTTTAAAGGGACAGTTCACCCCAAAAATGTCTTCCATTTAAATTGTTCCCAATGATCCATTTTACCTGTTGGAGTGTATTAAATTGTTTACAAGTAGCTCCTTTACCATATTTTGGCCTTTGAAATAGCTGATTTAGTTTGTGGTTTCCCAACCTATACTGAAAGTTTTGATACTGGAGTCTCAGCTATTCAATAGCCTAAGTAAACACAGCCAGCAGAAGAAATTCAACTCGCAGTGGGGTGCAGGATAGTAAAGTAATAAAATGATAATTTTCCATTGTTCTCTCTATGTATTGAGCTTTAATTTTCTAGACAAATATAAGATAAGAAAGCAAGTGTGTGTACACAAACTGATAACGTAATGAGATATGATATTACCGGAAGCTCAACCCATTGTAATAGGCTGTGGTTTAAAAGCACAAAACCAGCTACTTCATATACACAAATAATCCTGAAAATGCAATTTCTCACACATTTTATCTTCTGCACCTGGTATAACAAGTCATTGAAAATACATTAATATAAAAACAATTTTACAGTGTACTGTCCCTTTAACTACAGACTAAGTCCTATTGCATTGTCTTTTTATCACACATTTGTTGATTATGCAAATTGATTATGCATATTAACTCTTCCTTTAAGTAATAATAGAACCTTAATCTGAAACAGAGCTACTAACCTGAATTACCTCAGAATCTTTATGTCTGAGATAAACACCAGCAGCAGTTCAGTAAAACAACAAACTGAATAACATCAGATCTTTGGATCGTCATACAAGAAAAGTATTTTGATCATTAAACTAAAAGCTCTTAATATCCAACCTGCGCTAGGCTTTTCTCAGCTAGAGTAGTCTCTGTAAAGGCACTCTGTATGCTTACATCCAGGACACGTCTATTAGCCCCCCGGTTAACATCAAACATCTTCTCTTGTAGGACATAGTCTCTGAAGCAGCATAGCTCACCAGCTACAGGAGATGTGGGTGCCCCCTCTAAAGCGGGAACTTCCTCCAGGTCCGAATAAGGTACATGCGTTGGAACAATATATGTCTTCGATGAAAAAGCATCAGTAATGGCCTGATGGAGCATGTAGAAATGATTTTGCAGAAAAACTATAATAGCTTTCATTAAAACACCTTGGCTCTCGAGTCGTTCAGCATAATTCAAGTATACCAGTGCAGATTATTAGGTTATTTAAAGGTGGCACCAAAGGAATACAGTACACCTTCTGCAATAGAGAAAAGGTCTGCCGTGATGGGGTGGTGTATTTAGTGGAGCAGGCCTCAGATTAAAGCTATGGTATATTAACCAAACCGATACCAAGATACCAAACTGGATTCAACCTGTGCAGCAATACTTGCTGACTTGAAATCTGCGGGATCGACCACAAAAAATAGCGCTGCGGAATCTGTTGGAGCTCTACAAATAACCAATAATAATAACAAAAGACGCAGGATACCTCAGACATTTAACAGATGAGTCTGAGATCTGGAGCAGCTCACAATATTGTGGCCATACTTGATCACCACCCAGAAGTTCCCCTTCTTTGGTCATTTTTATTTGAAATAATTTTTTATTGATATTTAAACAATACAAAAGAATAAACAAGACCTTCACAGAAGACATAGCCACTTAATGACAGATAGATCAATGAGACCAATATTAGTAGACAGTAACTAAGATTTCCTAAAAGCATTTAAAACATTTACATTTGTATCGCTATATAGATGGAATTACTTGGTCGATTACTCCTTAAACAACAGCTATCATGCATCTTGTCTGTCAGTTTGTCTGGGGGACCTGAGTGGGGCAAGGACACCCCCTCATTCCCATCTTAACCAAAAAATTTATGAAGATCTTGAATACAAAGGGAGTACAGAGAAAAGTTGGGAAAATCAAAGGGGGAAGAGAAGAAGATAAGAGGGGAAGATGAAGAAGAGTAAGAAAATAGTGCCTTCCGACCATGATACACCCAGTGGAATTTTCATCAATAAGGATAATATTATGATTAACCAACGGATGTATAAAGGCATATAAGATCTCTGCTGTATTGGGTATATTGACAATTCAAACAGTATTATATGGAGTCATGTGTGATCCAATAAAACCAGACTTTGTGAAAAGCTTCCTGAGTGTCTTGTAATATTGCTGCCTGTGCGGACATATTGTATATGTGCCTAATTTTATGTAAAATTTCGTCCCAGGGGGGAGCCCCCTCCTTCCAGTGACGGGCTATACATATACGTGTAGCTGTACATAAAATTTTGATAAATTGATTAATGTCTTTATTAAACTGCCTTAAGCGTACATTCAATAGGGCTTGGTTCATTGACAACTGAATGGGGCTATCTAGTATGCTACTTAAAAGGAGTGATAATTTATTCCAGATTATTTTAGAGTAAGAGCAGTCCCACCACATGTGTTTGTATGTACCTTCGACTTCACAACCCCTGTAACAGAGCTTGGACCCCCGTTTAATGGAATGAGAGGTGATAATTGGAGTGAGATACCATCTGAAAATTGTTTTAAGGCAATTTACTTTACTTGCATTATATATTAAGTTATTCCAGTCGGAAATATCAATTTCTGTATTGAGGTCGGCCTCCCATTTGAGCTGAAGGCTTGTTTTAGTGATTTGTGTGGAAGATTGAATTAGTTGGTATAATTGTGAAATAGTTTTTCTAGGTCTGGATGAGGAGCTACAAATTATTTCTAAGGGAGTGAATTTGTGACCAGTCAATGAAGGTAGGTATTTATGTATGATGGAGGATATCTGAAGATATAGAAACCAATGTAATTTTGAAGGAGACAGTTTATCCTGAAGTTGTGTGTATGTCATTAATTTGCCTTTGTCTACTAAGTCTGCGATCCTATAAAGACCTCGGTTTTCCCACTTCTGTATAGCTGGAATCTGTTCTGAAGGTATGATTACTTTTACGGGGGTCTTGAGGGATCTGTTAGGGAGAATTTTGAGAGACGAAACAAGAGTGGACCAAGCTTTGAGCATGTAATCTGTAATTGGGAATTTATTAAGTTTTTGGGTTTGAGCTCTATGTGGGTCCCACAGAGCCAGCTCTTGAGGATATAGTTTATTTATGTCTGACTCCAATGTGGTCCATCTTATCTCATCTTCTGTTTTATTAAGGAGAGTAGATTGGGCTAACCTAGCTGCTTGGAAGTAGTGTCTGAGATTTGGTGCGCCCAGGCCTCCCAGTTGCCTATGTCTCGTAAATATTGGTTTAGGAATTCTAGCTTTTTTAGTCCCTCTTATAAAATTGTTAATGCAAGCTTAGAGATTGTCTAGATCACAATTCGGGATGCCTATCGGTAGGGTCCGAAATAAATATAAAATCTTTGGTAACACAGACATTTTGATCGCAGATAGACGTCCAAACCAAGAAAATCTCAGTTTGCTCCATTTAGTGAGGTCCTGTTTGATTACTTTATAAATTGGAGGATAGTTGGTTTGGTAAAGTTCCGATGAGTGTTTTGTAAGGTTGATCCCTAGATATTTGAGATGATGTTTTACCCAATTAAACTCAGTTTAGTTCTATCAATTTTTTTGTGTGGTCTGGAATAGCAAGAGGCATGGCTTCACATTTTTCAAGGTTCACTTTGTAACCAGATATAGTGGAGAAGTTCCTAAGGGTGTTGTATAAATTTGGCAGAGATATAAGGGGTTTGGTTAGGGAGAGCAAAACGTTGTCTGCAAAAAGAGTGAGTTTGTAAACTGATTGTCCTATTTTAATACCCGTAATGTCTGGGGAGTTCCTAATGTGTTGCGCCAGGGGCTCTATGCAAACAGCAAAAAGGAGAGGGGATAAAGGACAACCCTGTCTCGTCCCATTTAAGACCGCAAATCTGTCAGATTGGTGTCGCATTGCCTTAATGCATGCCGAGGGATATGAATATATACTCTGGATCGCTGTAATAAAAGAACCCCTAAAGCCCATGGTATGTAGTACAACTTGCATGTACTCCCAGTCGACCCTGTCAAACGCCTTCTCTGCGTCCAGGGATAACAACAGAGAAGGCGTTTTAGAAATATGCAAATAATCTATTAATGATATCATCCTTCTGATATTATCTGGAGCTTCCCTATTTTTAATGAAGCCAACCTGGTCTGGGTGAATTAGTTTTGGGAGCAAGTGTTTTAATCGGTTGGCCAGAATTTTGGTAAAATTTTTTAAACCTTGGTTAATGAGGGAAATTGGTCTATAATTATGACAGAGGGACCTGTCCTTACCCGGCTTAGGGAGGACTATAATTATAGCTATTAACCCCTAATCTGCTGTCCCTAACACCGCCGACCCCTACATTATAGTTATTAACCCCTAATCTGCCGCCCCCGCTATCGCTGACACCTGCATTATTTTATTAACCCCTAATCTGCCGACCCGATATCGCCGCCGCCTACATTATAGCTATTAACCCCTAATCTGGTGTCCCTAACACCGCCGACCCCTACATTATAGTTATTAACCCCTAATCTGCCCCCCCCAACGTCGCCGCAATCTAACTACAAGTATTAACCCCTAATCTGCCGACCCGATATCGCCGCCGCCTACATTATAGCTATTAACCCCTAATCTGCTGTCCCTAACACCGCCGACCCCTACATTATAGTTATTAACCCCTAATCTGCCCCCCCCCCAACGTCGCCCGCAATCTAACTACAAGTATTAACCCCTAATCTGCCGACCCGATATCGCCGCCGCCTACATTATAGCTATTAACCCCTAATCTGCTGTCCCTAACACCGCCGACCCCTACATTATAGTTATTAACCCCTAATCTGCCCCCCCCAACGTCGCCGCAATCTAACTACAAGTATTAACCCCTAATCTGCCGACCGCAAATCGCCGCAACTATAATAAATGTATTAACCCCTAAACCTCCGCACTTCCGCCTCGCAAACACTATAATACATTTTATTAACCCCTAATCTGCCCTCCCTAACATCGCCGCCACCTACCTACAATTATTAACCCCTAATCTCCCGCCCCCAACGTCGCCGCTACTATAATAAGGTTATTAACCCCTAAACCTAAGTCTAACCCTAACACTAACACCCCCTAACTTAAATATAATTTAAATAAAACTAAATAAATTTACTATAGTTAAATAAATGAATCCTATTTAAAACTAAAGACTTACCTGTAAAATAAACCCTAAGATAGCTGCAATATATCTAATAATTACATTGTAGCTATTTTAGGATTTATTTTTATTTTACAGGCAACTTTGTATTTATTTTAACTAGGTACAATAGTTATTAAATAGTTAATAACTATTTAATAACTACCTAGCTAAAATAAATACAAATTTACCTGTAAAATAAATCCTAACCTAAGTTACAATTACACCTAACACTACACTATCATTTAATTAATTAAATAAATGAATCATATTTAAAACTAAATACTTACCTGTGAAATAAACCCTAATATAGCTGCAATATAACTAATAGTTACATTGTAGCTATTTTAGCATTTATATTTATTTTACAGGCAACTTTGTATTTATTTTAACTAGGTACAATAGCTATTAAATAGTTATTGACTAATTAATAGCTACCTAGTTAAAATAATTACAAAATTACCTGTAAAATAAATCCTAACCTAAGTTACAATTAAACCTAACACTACACTATCATTAAATAAATTAACTACAAGTACCTACAATAATCTACAATTAAATAAACTAAAGTACAAAACCCCCCCACTAAATTACAAAAAATAAAAAACCACTAAATTACAAAAAATAAAAAAATATTACAAGAATTTTAAACTAATTACACCTAATCTAAGCCCCCTAATAAAATAACAAAGCCCCCCAAAATAAAAAAAAATGCCCTACCCTATACTAAATTACAAAAGTTAACAGCTCTATTACCTTACCAGCCCTGAACAGGGCCCTTTGCGGGGCATGCCCCAAAGAAAACAGCTCTTTTGCCTGTAAAAAAAAAACACAATCCCCCCCCCCACATTACAACCCACCACCCACATACCCCTACTCTAACCCAAACCCCCCTTAAATAAACCTAACACTACCCCCCTGAAGATCTCCCTACCTTGAGTCGTGTTCACCCAGCCGGGCCGAAGTCTTCATCCGATGGGGCAGAAGAGGACATCCAGACCGGCAGAAGTCTTCATCCAAGCGGGGCAAGAAGAGGTCTTCCATCCATCATACAAGTACCAAAATACAAACAAACACTAAATTACCAAAAATAATAAAATATTACAATAATTTTAAACTAATTACACCTAATCTAAGCCCCTACTAGCTATTAATATAGCTTCAATATAACTAATAGTTACATTGTAGCTATTTTAGGATTTATATGTATTTTACAGGCAACTTTGTATTTATTTTAACTAGGTACAATAGTTATTAAATAGTTAATAACTATTTAATAACTACCTAGCTAAAATAAATACAAATTTACCTGTAAAATAAATCATAACCTAAGTTACAATTACACCTAACACTACACTATCATTTAATTAATTAAATAAATGAATCATATTTAAAACTAAATACTTACCTGTGAAATAAACCCTAATATAGCTGCAATATAACTAATAGTTACATTGTAGCTATTTTAGCATTTATATTTATTTTACAGGCAACTTTGTATTTATTTTAACTAGGTACAATAGCTATTAAATAGTTATTGACTAATTAATAGCTACCTAGTTAAAATAATTACAAAATTACCTGTAAAATAAATCCTAACCTAAGTTACAATTAAACCTAACACTACACTATCATTAAATAAATTAACTACAAGTACCTACAATAATCTACAATTAAATAAACTAAAGTACAAAACCCCCCCACTAAATTACAAAAAATAAAAAACCACTAAATTACAAAAAATAAAAAAATATTACAAGAATTTTAAACTAATTACACCTAATCTAAGCCCCCTAATAAAATAACAAAGCCCCCCAAAATAAAAAAAAAATGCCCTACCCTATACTAAATTACAAAAGTTAACAGCTCTATTACCTTACCAGCCCTGAACAGGGCCCTTTGCGGGGCATGCCCCAAAGAAAACAGCTCTTTTGCCTGTAAAAAAAAAAACACAATCCCCCCCCCCACATTACAACCCACCACCCACATACCCCTACTCTAACCCAAACCCCCCTTAAATAAACCTAACACTACCCCCCTGAAGATCTCCCTACCTTGAGTCGTGTTCACCCAGCCGGGCCGAAGTCTTCATCCGATGGGGCAGAAGAGGACATCCAGACCGGCAGAAGTCTTCATCCAAGCGGGGCAAGAAGAGGTCTTCCATCCATCATACAAGTACCAAAATACAAACAAACACTAAATTACCAAAAATAATAAAATATTACAATAATTTTAAACTAATTACACCTAATCTAAGCCCCCTACTAGCTATTAATATAGCTTCAATATAACTAATAGTTACATTGTAGCTATTTTAGGATTTATATGTATTTTACAGGCAACTTTGTATTTATTTTAACTAGGTACAATAGTTATTAAATAGTTAATAACTATTTAATAACTACCTAGCTAAAATAAATACAAATTTACCTGTAAAATAAATCATAACCTAAGTTACAATTACACCTAACACTACACTATCATTAAATTAACTAAATAAATGAATCCTATATAAAACTAAAGACTTACCTGTAAAATAAACCCTAATATAGCTGCAATATAACTAATAGTTACATTGTAGCTATTTTATCATTTATATTTATTGTACAGGCAACTTTGTATTTATTTTAACTAGGTTCAATAGCTATTAAATAGATATTGACTATTTAATAGCTACCTAGTTAAAATAATTACAAAATTACCTGTAAAATAAATCCTAACCTAAGTTACAATTAAACCTAACACTACACTATCATTAAATAAATTAACTACAAGTACCTACAATTAAATACAATTAAAAAAACTAAACTAAAGTACAAAAACCCCCCCACTAAATTACAAAAAATAAAAAAATATTACAAGAATTTTAAACTAATTACACCTAATCTAAGCCCCCTAATAAAATAACAAAGCCCCCCAAAATAAAAAAATGCCCTACCCTATACTAAATTACAAAAGTTAACAGCTCTATTACCTTACCAGCCCTGAACAGGGCCCTTTGCGGGGCATGCCCCAAAGAAAACAGCTCTTTTGCCTGTAAAAAAAAAACACAATCCCCCCCCCCACATTACAACCCACCACCCACATACCCCTACTCTAACCCAAACCCCCCCTTAAATAAACCTAACACTACCCCCCTGAAGATCTCCCTACCTTGAGTCGTGTTCACCCAGCCGGGCCGAAGTCTTCATCCGATGGGGCAGAAGAGGACATCCAGACCGGCAGAAGTCTTCATCCAAGCGGGGCAAGAAGAGGTCTTCCATCCATCAGAAAAGTACAAAAAAACAAACAAACACTAAATTAGCAAAAAGAATAAAATATTACAAGAATTTTAAACTAATTACACCTAATCTAAGCCCCCTACTAGCTATTAATATAGCTACAATATAACTAATAGTTACATTGTAGCTATTTTAGGATTTATATTTATTTTACAGGCAACTTTGTATTTATTTTAACTAGGTACAATAGCTATTAAATAGTTAATAACTATTTAATAACTACCTAGCTAAAATAAATACAAATTTACCTGTAAAATAAACCCTAACCTAAGTTACAATTACACCTAACACTACACTGTCATTAAATTAACTAAATAAATTAATCCTATATAAAACTAAATACTTACCTGTAAAATAAACCCTAATATAGCTACAATATAACTAATAGTTACATTGTAGCTATTTTAGCATTTATATTTATTTTACAGGCAACTTTGTATTTATTTTAACTAGGTACAATAGCTATTAAATAGATATTTACTGTTTAATAGCTACCTAGTTAAAATAATTACAAAATTACCTGTAAAATAAATCCTAACCTAAGTTACTATTAAACCTAACACTACACTATCATTAAATAAATTAACTACAAGTACCTACAATTAAATACAATGAAATAAACTAAACTAAAGTAAAAAAACCTCCCCACTAAATTACAAAAAATAAAAAAATATTACAAGAATTTTAAACTAATTACACCTAATCTAAGCCCCCTAATAAAATAAAAAAGCCCCCCAAAATAAAAAAATGCCCTACCCTATACTAAATTACAAAAGTTAACAGCTCTATTACCTTACCAGCCCTTAAAAGGGCCTTTTGCGGGGGCATGCCCCAAAGAAAACAGCTCTTTTGCCTGAAAAAAAAACACAATACCCCCCCCCCCCCACATTACAACCCACCACCCACATACCCCTACTCTAACCCAAACCCCCCTTAAATAAACCTAACACTACCCCCCTGAAGATCTCTCTACCGTGTCTTCACCCAGCGGGCCGAAGTCTTCATCCAATCGGGCAGAAGAGGACATCCAGACCGGCAGAAGTCTTCATCCAAGCGGGGCAAGAAGAGGTCTTCCATCCATCAGAAGTCTTGATCCAGGCGGCATCTTCTCTGTTCATCCATCCGGAGCGGAGCATCCTGAAGATATCCCACGCAGAGCATCCTCTTCTTTCTTGATCCGACGACTAAGTGACTGTACCTTTAAGTGACGTCATCCAAGATGGCGTCCCTTGAATTCCGATTGGCTGATAGGATTCTATCAGCCAATCGGAATTAAGGTAGGAAAAATCTGATTGGCTGATTCAATCAGCCAATCAGATTCAAGTTCAATCCGATTGGCTGATCCAATCAGCCAATCAGATTGACCTCGCATTCTATTGGCTGATCGGAACAGCCAATAGAATGCGAGGTCAATCTGATTGGCTGATTGGATCAGCCAATCGGATTGAACTTGAATCTGATTGGCTGATTGAATCAGCCAATCAGATTTTTCCTACCTTAATTCCGATTGGCTGATAGAATCCTATCAGCCAATCGGAATTCAAGGGACGCCATCTTGGATGACGTCACTTAAAGGTACAGTCACTTAGTCGTCGGATCAAGAAAGAAGAGGATGCTCTGCGTGGGATGTCTTCAGGATGCTGCCGCTCCGCTCCGGATGGATGAACAGAGAAGATGCCGCCTGGATCAAGACTTCTGATGGATGGAAGACCTCTTCTTGCCCCGCTTGGATGAAGACTTCTGCCGGTCTGGATGTCCTCTTCTGCCCGATCGGATGAAGACTTCGGCCCGCTGGGTGAAGACACGGTAGGGAGATCTTCAGGGGGGTAGTGTTATGTTTATTTAAGGGGGGTTTGGGTTAGAGTAGGGGTATGTGGGTGGTGGGTTGTAATGTGGGGGGGGGTATTGTGGTTTTTTTTACAGGCAAAAGAGCTGTTTTCTATGGGGCATGCCCCCGCAAAAGGCCCTTTTAAGGGCTGGTAAGGTAATAGAGCTGTTAACTTTTGTAATTTAGTATAGGGTAGGGCATTTTTTTATTTTGGGGGGCTTTGTTATTTTATTAGGGGGCTTAGATTAGGTGTAATTAGTTTAAAATTCTTGTAATATTTTTTTATTTTTTGTAATTTAGTGGGGAGGTTTTTGTACTTTAGTTTAGTTTATTTCATTGTATTTAATTGTAGGTACTTGTAGTTAATTTATTTAATGATAGTGTAGTGTTAGGTTTAATAGTAACTTAGGTTAGGATTTATTTTACAGGTAATTTTGTAATTATTTTAACTAGGTAGCTATTAAACAGTAAATATCTATTTAATAGCTATTGTACCTAGTTAAAATAAATACAAAGTTGCCTGTAAAATAAATATAAATGCTAAAATAGCTACAATGTAACTATTAGTTATATTGTAGCTATATTAGGGTTTATTTTACAGGTAAGTATTTAGTTTTATATAGGATTAATTTATTTAGTTAATTTAATGACAGTGTAGTGTTAGGTGTAATTGTAACTTAGGTTAGGGTTTATTTTACAGGTAAATTTGTATTTATTTTAGCTAGGTAGTTATTAAATAGTTATTAACTATTTAATAGCTATTGTACCTAGTTAAAATAAATACAAAGTTGCCTGTAAAATAAATATAAATCCTACAATAGCTACAATGTAACTATTAGTTATATTGTAGCTATATTAATAGCTAGTAGGGGGCTTAGATTAGGTGTAATTAGTTTAAAATTCTTGTAATATTTTATTCTTTTTGGTAATTTAGTGTTTTTTTTTTTTTTTGTACTTTTCTGATGGATGGAAGACCTCTTCTTGCCCCGCTTGGATGAAGACTTCTGCCGGTCTGGATGTCCTCTTCTGCCCCATCGGATGAAGACTTCGGCCCGGCTGGGTGAACACGACTCAAGGTAGGGAGATCTTCAGGGGGGTAGTGTTAGGTTTATTTAAGGGGGGTTTGGGTTAGAGTAGGGGTATGTGGGTGGTGGGTTGTAATGTGGGGGGGGGATTGTGTTTTTTTTTTACAGGCAAAAGAGCTGTTTTCTTTGGGGCATGCCCCGCAAAGGGCCCTGTTCAGGGCTGGTAAGGTAATAGAGCTGTTAACTTTTGTAATTTAGTATAGGTTAGGGCATTTTTTTTATTTTGGGGGGCTTTGTTATTTATTAGGGGGCTTAGATTAGGTGTAATTAGTTTAAAATTCTTGTAATATTTTTTTATTCTTTGTAATTTAGTGTTTGTTTTTTTTTGTAATTTAGTGGGGGGGGTTTTGTACTTTAGTTTATTTAATTGTAGATAATTGTAGGTACTTGTAGTTAATTTATTTAATGATAGTGTAGTATTAGGTTTAATTGTAACTTAGGTTAGGATTTATTTTACAGGTAATTTTGTAATTATTTTAACTAGGTAGCTATTAATTAGTCAATAACTATTTAATAGCTTTTGTACCTAGTTAAAATAAATACAAAGTTGCCTGTAAAATAAATATAAATGCTAAAATAGCTACAATGTAACTATTAGTTATATTGCAGCTATATTAGGGTTTATTTTACAGGTAAGTATTTTGTTTTAAATATGATTCATTTATTTAGTTAATTTAATGATAGTGTAGTGTTAGGTGTAATTGTAACTTAGGTTAGGATTTATTTTACAGGTAAATTTGTATTTATTTTAGCTAGGTAGTTATTAAATAGTTATTAACTATTTAATAGCTATTGTACCTAGTTAAAATAAATACAAAGTTGCCTGTAAAATAAAAATAAATCCTAAAATAGCTACAATGTAACTATTAGTTATATTGCAGCTATCTTAGGGTTTATTTTACAGGTGTTTAGTTTTAAATAGGATTCATTTATTTAACTATAGTAAATTTATTTCGTTTTATTTAAATTATATTTAAGTTAGGGGGTGTTAGTGTTAGGGTTAGACTTAGGTTTAGGGGTTAATAACCTTATTATAGTAGCGGCGACGTTGGGGGCGGGAGATTAGGGGTTAATAATTGTAGGTAGGTGGCGGCGATGTTAGGGAGGGCAGATTAGGGGTTAATAAAATGTATTATAGTGTTTGCGAGGCGGGAGTGCGGCGGTTTAGGGGTTAATACATTTATTATAGTGGCGGCGATTTGCGGTCGGCAGATTAGGGGTTAATACTTGTAGTTAGATTGTGGCGACGTTGGGGGGAGGCAGATTAGGGGTTAATAACTATAATGTAGGGGTCGGCGGTGTTAGGGACACCAGATTAGGGGTTAATAGCTATAATGTAGGCGGCGATATTGGGTCGGCAGATTAGGGGTTAATACTTGTAGTTAGATTGCGGCAACGTTGGGGGGGGGCAGATTAGGGGTTAATAACTATAATGTAGGGGTCGGCGGTGTTAGGGACAGCAGATTAGGGGTTAATAGCTATAATGTAGGCGGCGGCGATATTGGGTCGGCAGATTAGGGGTTAATACTTGTAGTTAGATTGCGGCGACGTTGGGGGGGGCAGATTAGGGGTTAATAACTATAATGTAGGGGTCGGCGGTGTTAGGGACAGCAGATTAGGGGTTAATAGCTATAATGTAGGCGGCGCCGATATCGGGTCGGCAGATTAGGGGTTAATAATTGTAGTTAGATTGCGGCGACGTTGGGGGGGGCAGATTAGGGGTTAATAACTATAATGTAGTGGTCGGCGGTGTTAGGGACAGCAGATTAGGGGTTAATAGCTATAATGTAGGTTGCGGCGATATCCGATCGGCAGATTAGGGGTTAAATAATGTTATTATAGGGTTTGCGATGTGGGGGGGCCTCGGTTTAGTGGTTCATAGGTAGTTTATGGGTGTTAGTGACTTAGTGTACTAAAAAATACCGAATTTCGGAACCGAATAGAACCGAATTCAGCCGAAACCGAATAAATCCGAAACGAATTTATTCGGATCCGAATAAATCCGAAACGAATTTATTCAAATTTTGCCCGATTCGATCCGAAACGAAATTCGAAAAGTCCGAATCGATCCGAACCGAAAACGAACCGAATTTTTTAGCCGTGCACATGTCTAGTTTGTAGTCTTAATCCGGCTCTAAGTGACTGGTCATTTAATAATTTATCTAGTTTTTGGCGTTGATTTTGCAATGTTTTATATACCTTGGGTGAGCAGGTAAGTCTATGTTGTTTCTCTAGTGTAGCTATCTCCTTGTGTAGTGTCTGTAATAGTAACTGTGTTTCCCTTTTTGATTTTGACTTTAGTTGGATTAGGAAACCTCTTAACACCGATTTATGGGCTGCCCAAATCTGAATCGGGTTATCGATGGAATCTGTATTAATATTCCAGAATTCCATCATCTGTTTGAAAATACGATCTTTATGTTGGGGATTTTTCATAAGTGTGGGGTCATAAGTCCAGCTTCTTGCATTGCTTGGGGGAAGAAGCCCTGCTATTTTAGCTACTATTATGGAATGATCAGACCACACACAAGGATGAATGGAGGAGGATACCAGATTGGAAATTAGGGTTTGGCTCAGGAAAATGTAATCTAGCTTGAAATATTTTCGGTGTGCTGTTGAGTAGAAAGTGTGATCTGAAGTGATGCCATATTGCGCAGTCCAAGAGTCAAGTACATTATGTCCTTCCAGAGTACTGGAAATAGATTTAGTTTTTCTGTTGTTTCTAATTTGTGATTGTGTGGGTCGGATTTGTGACTGAGGAAATTGCATGTAGAGGGAGACATTAAAGTCTCCTGCTAGAAATATTCTAGCCGAGTTCCAGTTTGTGAGAAGGTGTGAGATTTTATTAATGAATTTGTCTTGCTTTTCGCTTTGGTCATTTTTAAAGCACCACTTCAAGTTTATGCTCCACTACATTTGATGCTGCAATCCTCTCTGGATTGGCTGTGGGTGCCAGTATGGGAGTAATACACAGAAGCATACTTCCCAATCATCATTGATTATTGCTGGATTGTCATGTTCTTTAACTTCCCAAATCAGTTGTACATTGTGCTCATGCCAGTGAAGTTATTAATGAGTCAGCACTGATTGGCTAAAATTCAAGTCTATCAAAAGAACTGAAATAAGGGTGCAGTCTGCAGAGGCATAGATACAAGGTAATCACAGAGGTAAAAAGTATATTAATATAACTGTGTTGGTTATGCAAAACCGGGGAATGGGTAATAATGGGACTATCTATCTTTTTAAACAATAAACATTCTGGAGTACACTGTCCCTTTAAAGTGATTTGTTATATTTATGTACAAGTACAGTTTGCGAGTAGGGTGTCAGCCATGTTTGTTTCTCCACCTTTTCAGTGTGAGGCAGGTAGTGTAGGTGTAGTTAGAGTACACCTACACTACCTGTCATGTAGAACCATGTAGAAACACTTAAAATAGGCCCCTTCCCCCACCCGCAGAAAGTGCTGAGCTGACAAGTGGCAATGTCGGCAATGTTTAGCTGATGTAGCGCTCCCCATTATATCCTATGGGAGATACATCGCCACTGACCAGCACTGTCCGTTCCGTCCACACCCTTTTTTTTTAGAAAATATTGACAGACCAATCGACTGCAAGGCAGATGAGGCCAGAAAGGCAGTTTCTCATCGGTCTGTTGATGCTTTGAATATCGTGGCCTTAGTGTTCAGTGTGGTAGAATCGCTAAGACCCATCCTCTTCAGTCACTATATTATTTCTGGAACCTATTCACTGAAGCTCATAATTTGCTAGTAATGGCTGGTGCAAGGATTTTTGGAGCCCCAGATGAACATATATTTTGCTCGACACTTAGCAAAACACACCCTTTAACTTAAGAAGGCATATATTAAATATTTTAAAAATGCTTGTTCCTCTACTCTGTGTTTATACATTTGCTCCTTCAGCAGATATCATTATTGATTAAAAAAATAGGAATCCTTATGAAAGCTTAATGGCATACTGTTTTAAACGCATCATTTACAACACTAGAAAAACAACTGGTTACCGGTCGATGAAATATGTTTTAGCAAAAAGATAAAAGGCAAATAGTGCGCTACCACTTAATTCCCAGTGCAAATACAATACCAGCAAGTAGTATTCACATATACATCATACAATACTAATTTGCAAATAATGTTTATCAACTACGTATAATGTAAACTGTAAGTATTTGCAAATGTTCATAAGTATGTCCCTTTAATTAAAGGTGTAATGTTGAAAAACAGGTAGTCGTGAAGGTCCTCTATATCCCTTCTAATCAGCGTGTTTACTGTTGCAGCTTCTCAGCATAGTCCCATCAAAGACTCGTTTACAAAAAATGCTGAAAAATATCAAGAGAGAGAAGCGCAGCCCGCTCTAAGTGTAATCCGTTTGGTATATATCAGTAATCAAAGCCCCCTTCCCTGGGTATTACTCACAGGATCGTTCTGTATGTTATGCGCATCGGTTGTATACAACCATGAAGTTTATTCCTCAGATCACCTCCTTCCGTGACGTCTGGAGAGCCTGTCCAATCAGAGAGGTTGTTACACTTTCCCACAGCAATCCACAATCCAGCATGAAAGGGATACCACTCGATTGTTAAGAGTATAACACGTTTATTGTGATATATAAAATAATAAAACACATACAAATCTATGTCTCTCAGCTCACCCAGTAGGTGCTCACAACATCTGAGCCCTGGTAGCCTCCCTGAGACAGTGAATATTAAAATAAAACTTCTCTACGTACGTTGTGAGCACCTACTGGGTGAGCTGAGAGACATAGATTTGTATGTGTTTTATTATTTTATATATCACAATAAACGTGTTATACTCTTAACAATCGAGTGGTATCCCTTTCATGCTGGATTGTGGATTGCTGTGGGAAAGTGTAACAACCTCTCTGATTGGACAGGCTCTCCAGACGTCACGGAAGGAGGTGATCTGAGGAATAAACTTCATGGTTGTATACAACCAATGTGCATAACATACAGAACGATCCTGTGAGTAGTACCCAGGGAAGGGGGCTTTGATTACTGATATATACCAAACAGATTACACTTAGAGCGTGCTGCGCTTCTCTCTCTTGATATTTTTCAGAAATATGTTTTAGATAGAGATGGCTGTAGTATAAGTAAGCCAGGTATATAAAGTCAGTATTATTTAGAGACAATAAACACAAAATACATGTATATACTATTGAGGTTACCTCCCCTCCTTTAGTCACGGGTGCCATCATGTTAAAATCTAGTGTTCACTGCAATTCAGTGTTGAGATGTTTGCAAATGTGCAGCAACTCTTCTTCAGTTGCCTGCAGTGAAACCAAGGTTCCATAATTGGAGAATGGTGCATAAAGTGCATTTAGTGTTTAATGTCCATGCACATGAAGGCAGCAGGACCTTAAAAGGTTGCACCATTACCTTAAAAGTTTACAACCATTGTATTGGACATACTGAAGACCTCCCAATTGACCTATATGAGAGGTACAGTCCTTCCAATTACCAGAAATGTCAAAAATCTTGACCACTATCCAACCACGGCCCACACCTTTCTGGCACAGTTTAAAAAAATGGAGACAACCTTCTGAGTTCCTAATACCTAGAGACAAATGTTAGAAGGGATGCTACTGCAACAGTCTTTAAAGGGACAGCCAACACCAGATTTTTTGTTGTTTAAAAAGAAAGATAATCCCTTTATTACTCATTCCCCAGTTTTGCATAACCAACACAGTTATAATAATACATGTTTTACTTCTGTTATTACCTTGTATCTAAGCTTCAACTGACTGTCCCCTTATTTCAGTTCTTTTGACAAACTTGCATTTTAGCCAATCAGTGCTCACTCCTAGGTCACTTCACGTGCATGAGCTCAATGTTATTTATATTAAACACTTGAACTAATGACCTCTAATGGTCAAAATGCATTCAGATTAGAGGCAGTCTTCAAGGTCTAAGAAATTAGCATATGAACCTCCTAGGTTTAGCTTTCAACTAAGAATACCAAGAGAACAAAGCAAAATTGGTGATAAAAGTAAATTGGGAAGTTGTTTGAAATGGCATGCCCTATTTAAATCATTAAAGTTTTTTTGGGACTTGACTGTCCCTTTAAATTCATTTTGTGCTTGGAACAGAGTGGATTAATGTTGAATTTACTAGTAGTATTATTTCTTGGTGAGAAAATGTGACATTTTTTTTCTTCTCTGAAGGACAATTAAAGGGACTCAAGTCAAAATTAAACTTTCACGATTCAGACAGAGCATTACATTTTAAACAACTTTCCAATTTACTTCCAATAACAAAATGTGCACAGTGTTTTTATATTTACACTTTTTGAGTCACCAGCTCCTACTAATCATGTGCAAGAATTCACAGAATATATGTATATGCATTTGTGATTGGCTGATCGCTGTCACATGATACAGGAGGAGTGGAAATAGACATAACTGAAATTTGTCAGAAAAAAAAAGTTCGGACTAAGTGCTATTGCATTGTATTTTTTATCATGCATCTACTGTGTTTACATTTACAAATTAATTATCTCATAAGTCCAATTTATTGGGCATCCACGATGAACAGCTAAAAACTGCTATCAGAACATGGACCCTTTTATATTTTATCTCTTAATGCAGTACAGACCAGATTTATTTTTACTTTATGCATAGCCTTGATCCCCTTAACTTACTGTTAGGTTGTCAGAGTCCTGTTATCTACATCTGTTAATTACTTTTGTCAGGTTTTTATTTTTCCTGCTTTGTTTTTAATGTGCTGCTGACATCTGGTGCAGATTGTCTGATGCTGCTCATTTCCTGCATGCCCTCTTATTGCCGGACTGGTGTACATCATCCGTGTGAGACAGGTTGCAGTCTCAGAATTGTGATGTTATCACTTATTATTTAAAGGGCCTCTGTTCAGTATGCTTTGCCCTTGCGTTGTCTCAGACCTGTTTGTGAGTTCCTGTGTATTACCTGGCTGTCTGACGTCCCTCCTGGTTCCTGACTCGGCTCGTCTGACTACTCGCTTTGGTTCGTGACTCAGCTCGTCTGACTACTCGCTTTGGCTCCTGACTCGGCTCGTCTGACTACCAGCTCTGGCTTTGACTCCTGGCTTGTTATTTGACTTGTGGACTTTTTATTATTTTTTGTTATTAATAAAGGTATTATTATTTTTGCACTTCTCGTCTGAGTCTGATTCCTGGCACCCTGACACTTTTTGACTAAAGGTGTAATGATTTGTTTGTTTAAGTTGTGTCCCTGGGTCCCCTGGACTATTTTATTGACCTGGTTACAGCAGTTTGAGATATTTTAGGAGTTGCAAAGTAATGTCTAAGAGAAGAAGAGTCTCTTAGGCAAGAAAAGGATTGCACTTTATAGCACTTCTGTCTCCCTGTAGTAAGAACTGTACTTTTCCAGAAGGCAACTGCTTGTGCAGAGTTAAAACATAACTTTTATTAACACCATATGTTAAAAAAAACACTGGAAAAGTACAGTTCTTACTACAGGGAGACAGAAGTGCTATAAAGTGCAATCCATTTCTTGCCTAAGAGACTCTTCTTCTCTTAGACATTACTTTGCAATTCCCAATTTTTTTTCACAAGCACTCTAGCCCAAGTACATTTCTAGAATAGGGCATCCCTCTGAATTTGTGTAGTGCTACTGCAACTTTCTTTGTGTACATGAGATATTTTAGGGTCTAGCATCAGCAGCTGAAAAGAAACCACAAATGCCTCAGCAATTCCCAGTCAATCAGCGGCTCTGCTACTTTACGTTCCAGGTGGTGATGATGATATGCAGTGCTTTGGGGGTGTGTGTGTGGGGGGGAGAGTAATGAGCATGCATTTACTGTGTTGCAGATGTTTGAAAGATCCCTTTTAAACGCTTGTTTCCAAAGGACAAGTTTGGGGGTTGTTATGAAGCCCCAAGGTAAAGAAGTTGGCACACCCTGTGCGTGACAAACGCTCAGGCACTGTCAGTAGTGGTACCTAAAGGTAAATCCACAAATGCGCATAACCACATATAGCCCTCTGTGTGTTACCATTGCAAAAACACTTGCATAGAATACCTAGCTGTACTCCCAAGAGCTGTACCTAATGTGAATGCTTGTGAGTGCACTAGCCCTGATCCCCATAGAATAACTGGAACTGGACATACAATAGTGCCTTTACTATAGTGTGTAATATCTAGAAAGGTTCTGTAGGTGATGGGGTATGTCTGTATCGGGTACAATACTTTACATTATTTAGGTACACAAAATTGACTATGCAATAACTGAATTAGTGTTTTATATTTTGCTTGTCCCTGACAGTAAATAGGTCACTAGTTAATAATCTGTAGGTCTGTGGCTGTGAAAGGTTTATTGTCTTTCAGACATCAGTGTTCAAAAGTCAGTGAGATACTGTGACAGACTCCGGATACCACAACTGGGTATCTCCACCAAAAGGACCTTCTTCACCCTGAAACCTATAGCTGAAGAGCTGGAAAGTGAATATTACAAATTGCCCACCCTAATAACCAGACAAGACCAGTATTAAGGTGAAACACAAGCTGCTTTATTGAGACAAACACAAAGCTTATATACACAATTGCCATCTGATATAAAAAATAAATGTACAAATAATTCCACAAAGTTAAACAAATATAACATAAATGTGAAAAATAGTGGTTTAAACTAAAAAGTTCATTCAATAATGGAAGGATATATCCATTCCTAGAGGAATCTCCTGGGACTGTGGTCTTCAAAAAAGTCCTCAAATAGAATGAGAAAAAGCACAAAATAGTGTAACTCTAAACCAACTGGAAGCACTTATGAAAGAAGGACAAATGGTTACTCACATTTGGTGGAGCTAATACAAGCTCTATAAGATGCGCACACCTACTTTATACTGGTAGGCAAACAGTATCTCACACCTGAATTGTATAATAGAATATTTATTAAAAACTAAAAACGTCACAAATGCAAAGTGAACACCATAACTGGAAGGGATGTGAGAGACAATACAAGGATTATCACAGTCCAGAGTCAACCACACAGCCGGATGGCTACGGATGGAGGGCAGAAGCTCAACTGCAATCCTGTACCGATTAGGTATCACTCGTTACTAGCACGTTTTGACGTAATGGTGAGAAAAGAAGTCTAAAAGAACGCTAAATGGTGCGCTAAATGCTAAAGCCATACATGTCTGCTATTTCTGAACAAAGGGGATCCCAGAGAAGCATTTACAACCATTTGTGCCATAATTGCACAAGCTGTTTGTTAATAAGTTCAGTGAGAAACCTAAAGTGTGTGAAAAACGTAACAATTTTTTTTTTATTTGATTGCATTTGGCAGTGAAATGGTAGTATAAAATATACCGAAATGGGCCTAGATTAATACTTTGGGTTGTCTACAAAAAAATATATATATATACACATGTGAAGGGTTATTCAGGGAAATAAAAATTTGTTTGGAAATAGCAAAGTGCTACTTGTACTTATTGCCCTATAACTTGCAAAAAAAGCAAAAAAAAAAAACAGGTAAACATTTGGTATTTCTAAACTCAGGACACAATTTAGAAACTATTTAGCATGGGTGTTTTTTGGTGATTGTAGATGTGTAACAGATTTTGGGGGTCAAAGTTAGAAAAAGTGTGTATTTTTTCATCATATTTTATAATTTCTTTTATAGTAAATTATATGATATTATGAAAATAATGGTATTATTAGAAGGTGAATTTAATGGCGATAAAAACGGTATATAATATGTCTGGGTACAGTAAATGAGTAAGAGGAAAATTACAGCTAAACACAAACACCGCAGAAATGTAAAAATAGCCTTGGTCCTTAACGGTAAGAAAATTGAAAAATGGTCTGGTCACTAAGGGGTTAAAAGGACATTAAACTGCTGGTTACAACTACAGTAGCATGGTTACTACTGGTTTCTTTCATGTAATTAGCAAGAGTCCATGAGCTAGTGACGTATGGGATATACATTCCTACCAGGAGGGGCAAAGTTTCCCAAACCTCAAAATGCCTATAAATACACCCCTCACCACACCCACAAATCAGTTTTACAAACTTTGCCTCCTATGGAGGTGGTGAAAGATTTTCCGGAAGACTTCTAGTCTATTTGTTATCTATTCCGGTTCTAGGAAAGGTCAGAAGGCCTCTGCCATTTCTTTGGCATCTTGGTTGAAATCTTTAATTCATCATGCTTATGTCGAGTCGGGTAAAACTCCGCCTCAAAGGATTACAGCTCATTCTACTAGGTCAGTTTCTACTTCCTGGGCGTTTAGGAATGAAGCTTCGGTTGATCAGATTTGCAAAGCAGCAACTTGGTCTTCTTTGCATACTTTTACTAAATTCTACCATTTTGATGTGTTTTCTTCTTCTGAAGCAGTTTTTGGTAGAAAAGTACTTCAGGAAGCTGTTACAGTTTGATTCTTCTGCTTATAATTTCAGTTTTTTTCATTATAAGATTTAAACTTTATTTTGGGTGTGGATTATTTTCAGCGGAATTGGCTGTCTTTATTTTATCCCTCCCTCTCTAGTGACTCTTGCGTGGAAGATCCACATCTTGGGTAGTCATTATCCCATACGTCACTAGCTCATGGACTCTTGCTAATTACATGAAAGAAAACATAATTTATGTAAGAACTTACCTGATAAATTCATTTCTTTCATATTAGCAAGAGTCCATGAGGCCCACCCTTTTTTGTGGTGGTTATGATTTTTTGTATAAAGCACAATTATTCCAATTCCTTATTTTTTATGCTTTCGCACTTTTGTCTTATCACCCCACTTCTTGGCTATTCGTTAAACTGATTTGTGGGTGTGGTGAGGGGTGTATTTATAGGCATTTTGAGGTTTGGGAAACTTTGCCCCTCCTGGTAGGAATGTAAATCCCATACGTCACTAGCTCATGGACTCTTGCTAATATGAAAGAAATGAATTTATCAGGTAAGTTCTTACATAAATTATGTTTTTCTTCACCTGAACTCACACTTCTCTTTATAGCTGTTCTCTTATTTTAACCCATTACAGAAGCCAGTTGTTAAAGCTCTGTATCTTTATACTGAGTGCAGCCATCTTGGCGCACACATACTATTATATTCTGTGACAGAAGCTGTGCTCAATTATATTAACAGCTTTTTGACAACTGTACCTTGCACTTTGGGTTATCATGCACAATAGAAAACAGTATGTTTTCATTCATTTATGACAAATTTTAAAAGTTACATAACAAATAAAAAAGGAATACTATAGAGTAAGAACATATCGCTCCTGCTCTGTATTGTACATGCTGAACTGAAGTGCAACATAAGACTTGCCAAGAAGACAACAATATCAGTGATCTGGGAATGCGCACTGCTTCTGTCATAGCCATTATAGTATAAAAATTGCATTATCTAATTCGTTCGAGCACGTAATTTTAAGGCTAGCGGCCTTGCACCTCTATGTGTTTAAACCTCACAAATGGGTTAAACACATAGTAGAAATGCCGCTCATGACCCAAAGAGTACTGCAGGTCTGAGTGGAAACTTCTGCTGATCCAATCAGCAGCACTAGCTACGCAGTTTGGTTGTGGATTTTGTAGAATTAATCAGGTGCATGATTAAACAATTATACCAAACATTAGCTAATGATTATCAGTGTAATATGTAGGTTGAAACACAATCATTAACTGAAACATCTGTGTAGGAGGAATAAATCTAGGTGAAGACAGTTTAATGCCAAAAGTCATACACTATGGCAAGACTGAGCACAGCAACAAGACACACAGTAGTTATACTACATGAGTAAGGTCTCTCCCAGGCAGAAATTTCAAGGCAGACAGGGGTTCCCAGATTTGTTGTCCACGCACTTCTGAGGAAGCGCAAATAAATGGGCAACGCTGAGGACTATAGACACAGTGGTCAGCCAAGGAAACTTAGTGCAGCAGATGAAAGGCACATCATGCTTACTTCCAGCAGTGCCATTAGCTCAGAATTGGCAGAAACCAGTGGTACTCTGGTACACCCATCTACTGTCCGGAGAAGTCTAGTCAGAAGTGGTCTTTATGGAAGACTTGTGGCCAAAAAGCTATACCTCTGATATCGAAACAAGGCCAAGGGTACAAGAATGAGTGTCTACAGGCAATAGTGAAGCATGGTGGAGGTTCCTTGCAAGTTTGGGGCTGCTTTTCTGCAAACTGAGTTGGGGATTTAGTCAGAATAGTCTCCTTAATGCTGAGAAGTACAGGCAGATACGTATCCATTAGGGATAAGCGAATGTGGTGAAAGTGCAATTCGTTTAATAGAACAAATAGTCCTGTGGATATTAATTTTGGACAATAGAATGTTGATAAGAAGGAAAATCCATTAAAATTTGGTAATTTAATGTTATTTTCAGGTTTTTGAATGTTACTTTTGTTTTTGAATGTTCATAAATAGATTGAATATTTACATTTGAAATTTGGAATGTAACATTTGATTTACCATATACTATTTAGAAGTTCAATAGTTCATGTCGTAGGGAATTTAGTAAATTGATACATAATAGATTCAAATATATTGATTCAAATTTTTCTATTTCGAATATTGCACAATTGAATATTACATTTAAATAGAGCATTAGAAATACAATTACAAATATATTAATTCAATTTTTTTTAATTAGAATATTGCATAATTCGTTTTGAATTATGCAATAATTGAACTAGAGAAATTAGAATCGGATATTATATTTAAAGATATCATTAGAAATACTTTTACATTAAACAAATGTTAGAATGTTGTACAAACATTCCAAATTCAAAAGGAATTATCAAATGTGTTCAAATTCATTTCATTTTTCGAATGTTGCAAAACATTCGCCCCCCCCCCCCCATTATCCATCATGCAATATAATTTGGGAGGCATATAATTGACCCCACATGTATTCTGTATCATAACGACAACCCCAAACATACAGTCAAGGTCATTAAAGTGAATGTAAATTTTGATGCTAAAGTGCCCGGTTTTTAAAAATTCAATTAAAAACAGGGGTACTTTAATTCATCAAAATTTACATTTCACTCGTGTTGTGAAAAAATACTTACCTTTTATTCTTGACAGCCGCTCCAGCTTCCTCCACCAGTCGCAAAGCCTCTTCCTGGGTCTAAAATGAGGAATCCAGCTTCCTCCAATCACGGCTTTGAATCAGACACCGATTCCCCAGGGGGGGGGGAGCCGTGATTGGAGGATGACCGATCCATCATTTCTGACATCAGAAATGACTTTGCGACAACCGAGGGAAGCTGGAGTGGCTGTTAAGTTTAAAAGGTAAGTATTTTTTCACAACGAGTAAAATGTAAATTTTGCTGAATTAAAGTGACCCTGTTTTTAATCGAATTTTTAAAAACCAGGCACTTTAGCATCAAAATTTACATTCACTTTAAGAACTATCTTCAGGACAAAGAATAACAGAGTCCTGGAAGTGATAGCATGGCCCCCCACAGAGCCCTGACCTTAACATCATTGAGTCTGTTTGGGATTACATGAAGAGACAGAATCAACTGAGGCTGCCTAAATCCACAGAACTGTGCTTACTTCTCCAAGATATTTGGAATAACTTACCTACCGAGTTCCTTAAACGGATACGAAACCTACATTTTTTTCTTTCATGATTCAGATGCTGCGACCAATCACCAAGCGCTACACAGGGTCCTGAATAGGGTTACCACCTCAGCCATGTTGTCCTGGACACTTATGAGTTACACATATTGCAGGGTGTGCAGAGGGGAACATGTATTGCGCTTCTGGACAGCACACAAATAGTTACCCTGGACAGCACTATTCATGTTCCTCCCTGCATACCCTGTAGCATGTGTAACTCATAAGTGTCCAGGAAAACATGGCCGAGGTGGCAACCCTAAACCTGAACCAAAAATGGTCCGGCTCCTAAGCTTACATTCCTTCTTTTTACAAATAAAGATACAATGAGAGCGAAGAAAATTGATAATAGGAGTAAATTAGGAAGTTGCTTAAAATTGCATGCTCTATCTGAATCATGAAAGTTTAATTTGGGTTTCATATCCCTTTAAAAAGTACAAGTTTGCTGTTGTTTTAACTAGAAGAAATGGTGCTCACATTAAATAGTGATTATATTTGTCTGATGTTCGCTAATTATATATATACACACACACACACACACACACACACATATATACATATTAAGGGGGCCACTTCTGCGACTTCATTGGTGGACAGTGACAAGAGCCCCACAAAACTTAGGAACATATATTTTTAGCACATTATAATGAGTAGTTCAAAAAACAAAAACTGTAACATGTTTGATAATGCTCTGCTTTAGGTAAAGACAATAACTGCTCTAAAGACAATCGGCTAGATTACTAGTTTTTGTCGGTAAGGCTTGCGGTGCTAATGCTTAGTTTATGCTCACCGCTCACCTACAAACAACGCTGGTATTACAGGTTTTTACAAACCCGGCGTTAGCCGCAAAAAAGTGAGCGGAGAGCAAAATTTTGCTCCACATCTCACCTCCATACCAGGGCTGCTTACGGTAGCAGTGAGCTGGCTAAACGTGCTCGTGCATGATTTCCCCATAGGAATCAATGGGGCAGATTCGGCTGGAAAAAAAACCTAACACCTGCAAAAAAGCAGCGTTCAGCTCCTAACGCAGCCCCATTGATTCCTATGGGGAAATAACATTTACGTCTACACCTAACACCCTAACATGAACCCCAAGTCTAAACACCCTTAATCTTACACTTATTAACCCCTAATCTGCCGTCCCCGACATCGTCGCCACCTGCATTATATTATTAACCCCTAATCTGCCGCTCCGGACACCGGCACCACCTATATTATAGTTATGAACCCCTAATCTGCTGCCCCCAACATCGCTGAACCCTACATTAACCCCTAATCTGCCGCCCCAACATCGCTGCCACTATAATAAATATATTAACCCCTAAATCTAAGTCTAACCCTACCCCCCCCCAACTTAAATATAATTTAAATACATCTAAATAAAATAACTTTAATTAACTAAATAATTCCTATTTAAAATTAAATACTTACCTTTAAAATAAACCCTAAGCTAGCTACAATATAACTAATAGCTACATTGTAGCTATCTCAGGGTTTATTTTTATTTTACAGGCAAGTTTGTAGTTATTTTAACTAGGTAGAATAGTTATTAAATAGTTATTAACTATTTAATAACTTCCTAGTTAAATTAAGGACAAATTTACCTGTAAAATAAACCCTAACCTAAATTACAATTACACCTAACACTACACTATAATTAAATTAATTCCCTAAACTAACTACAATTAATTACAATTAAATTAAATAAACTAAAGTACAAAACCCCCCCACTAAATTACAGAAAATAATAAAATAATTACAAGTTTTTAAAACTAATTACACCTAATCTAATCCCCCTAATAAAATAAAAAGCCCCCCAAAATAAAAAAATTCCCTACCCTATAGTAAAATTACAAATAGCCCTTAAAAGGGCCTTTTGCGGGGCATTGCCCCAAAGTAATCAGCTCTTTCCCCCCCCCCAACATTACAACCCACCACCCACACACCCAACCCTACTCTAAAACCCACCCAATTCCCCCTTAATAAAACCTAACACTAACCCCTTGAAGATCACCCTACCTTGAGACGTCTTCACCCAACCGGGCAGAAGTGGTCCTCCAGACGGCCAGAAGTCTTCATCCGATCCGGGCAGAAGAGGACCTCCAGACGGGCAGAAGTCTTCATCCAGGCGGCATCTTCTATCTTCATCCATCCGAAGCAGAGCGGGTCCATCTTCAAGCCATCCGACGCGGAGCATCCTCTTCCATTCGACGACTAACACTAAATGACGGTACCTTTAAGTGACGTCATCTAAGATGGCGTCCCTTCAATTCCGATTGGCTGATAGAATCCTGATTGGATCAGCCAAAAGAATTAAAGTTCAATCCTATTGGCTGATCCAATCAGCCAATAGGATTGAGCTCGCATTCTATTGGCTGTTTTTTAATCAGCCAATAGAATGCGAGCTCAAGTCTATTGGCTGAGCATCAGCCAATAGGATTTTTCCTACCTTAATTCTGATTGGCTGATAGGATTCTATCAGCCAATCGGAATTGAAGGGACGCCATCTTGGATGACGTCACTTAAAGGAACCTTCATTCTTCAGTCGCCGTCGGATGGAAGAGGATGCTCCGCGTCGGATGTCTTCAAGATGGACCCGCTCCGCTCCGGATGGAAGAAGATAGAAGATGCCGCCTGGATGAAGACTTCTGCCGGTCTGGATGTCCTCTTCTGGCCGGATCGAATGAAGACTTCTGCCCCTCTGGAGGTCCACTTGTGCCCGGCTGGGTGAAGACGTCTCAAGATAGGGTGATCTTCAAGGGGGTAGTGTTAGGTTTTATTAAGGGGGGATTGGGTGGGTTTTAGAGTAGGGTTGGGTGTGTGGGTGGTGTTGTATTTCTTTTTCAGGTAAAAGAGCTGATTACTTTGGGGCAATGCCCCGCAAAAGGCCCTTTTAAGGGCTATTTGTAATTTAGTATAGGGTAGGTTTTTTTTTTTATTTTGGGGGGCTTTTTTATTTTATTAGGGGGATTAGATTAGGTGTAATTAGTTTAAAATTCTTGTAATTATTTTATTATTTTCTGTAATTTCAGCCAATCGGAATTAAGGTAGAAAAAATCCTATTGGCTGATGCAATCAGCCAATAGGATTGAATTTCAATACTATTGGCTGATCCAATCAGCCAATAGGATTGAGCTCGCATTCTATTGGCTGATTGGAACAGCCAATAGAATGTGAGCTCAATCCTATTGGCTGATTGGATCAGCCAATATGATTTTTTCTACCTTAATTCCGATTGGCTGATAGAATTCTATCAGCCAATCGGAATTGAAGGGACTCCATCTTGGATGACGTCACTTAAAGGTACCGTCATTTAGTGTTAGTCGTCAGATGGAAGAGGATGCTCTGCGTCGGATGGCTTGAAGATGGACCCGCTCCGCTCCGGATGGATGAAGATAGAAGATGCCGCCTGGATGAAGACTTCTGCCCGTCTGGAGGTCCTCTTCTGCCCGGATCGGATGAAGACTTCTGGCCGTCTGGAGGACCACTTCTGCCCGGTTGGGTGAAGACGTCTCAAGGTAGGGTGATCTTCAAGGGAAAAAGAGGGGTATAACGCTTATCAGGGAATGGTATACACAAACAGAGGCCTCTAGGATATATACTATGGAAACACAGGGTAATCACCAGTAACAACACCCCTTTCGGAAGACTTGACACGGCGGACACATAAAAACTTCACCCGCACCTCAGCAAAACAAACCCTTTAATCATAGATTACCTTGTCGTCAAGGCGGAAGACCTCTGCTTCTCATTGGGTAAGCTCACCTCGATGCAGACGGGAGGACGGCTATGCTAAGAAACGCAACCGCCAAACTCTCTCCAGCTCCGGTTCAGCTACTTGCGAGTGCGGGACTTACTAGTCGGACGTGACGTCAACTTTTCCTCCGCCAATCTTCGTTTCCACTTGGTAAGTAATGAATATCCAATCCGGGCTCTAGGTAGATTGTATGCTCCTATAGTGCCGATACTCACAGGTACTAAAAAGGAAGAGTTCCTCACAACTCTTAGGAGTGAATCGACAAAAAATGAGTAAAGTCCCGGGTGTTAAAAGTAAAAAATATTGAAGTTTATTAATAATAGCTAAAACATCAGAATGAAGGTAAAAAACATAGAACAGTCTAACGCGTTTCGGCTAGCTGTTGCCGTAATCATAGACCATGTCTAGTATACATTTACTCAGACTTATATACATATCTAATTACATGTTAATTTGAATCAGCTGTACAGTTAACCCATTCAGACTGAAAGTGTAACAGGAAGCTGCAGAGAACAAAATCATCATCTTATCACAATGTTTATATCAAGTGTTTACATTACACGTTTTGTGAAAATTAACAGAGGTGTTATATATCATTTGAATAAAGGGATTTACATATCGACCTAATAATATTAAAGTGTTCAATGGATCAAACATTATTACTGCACCTCGTTACAATCTGATACACAGATCAATTATTTAAATAAAGTAGCTCCTATTTATTTATCAGTGCTTAACCCTATTTATATATAGTGTTTGTGTAAACAACAAGGATAATGATTCTTAAAATTAGATCTCTTATAGTAACCAATAAAGACCTGCATACAGAATATTTGAATGATGCACATTTTCTATATAAATGATTATGCTTAGGGGCAGAGATGTTTGAGATACTTGTAACTCAATATGGCCTGATATTTACAGACCCTATTCTCCATTGGGCACAATTTATAGAAAATAATGTAAAATAAATATTAGGCAATATATTGAAATGCTTTAGAATTGAAGTAAGGGACCACAGGGAAAAAGTTAGAACATAACTACGTGTTTAAATGTACAATGTTAAAGAGAATAGACTTCTTTGTATATATTTTTTACATATATATATATATACATATACTACTCCCAAAAATTAACAAGATCAAATTCTAAATTATACCCCCTAGGAATTTGAGTTTTGAGTCTAAAAATCCAATAGACTTCCTGTCTCTCTAGAATTGAAGATCTGTTTCCTCCTCTAGATGGGGTTTTGATCGCTTCAATTATGTTCCAGCTAAATGAATTTACTGATTGGTGATGAACATCAATAAAGTGTCTACTCAGTTCCGAGCAGGGGACCTTGTTTCTGATGACACCCAAATGCTCTCCAATACGTGTTCTCACATCACGTGTAGTGAGTCCCACGTATTGACCCTTACATAGATAGACAACATAACAAGAGCTACAGTTATGACATCCTTGTATATTAAAGGTTTCACCAGTTGTATATGATGTGAACGTATTGGTGACATTGTGGTATTCACATGCTTTGCAGCGGCTACTACCGCATCTGTAGCTACCGTTGTATTTTAACCATGAACTATCATTAGTGTGTATTTGTGTGCTTTTTAATACACTAGGCGAAAGTAAATTAGCAAGTGTATTATTTTTACAGTAGACAAATCTGCATCCATCACCAATGATTTCTTTTAATACTTCATCCCCATACAAAATAGGGAGGTATTTTTTCACAATGTTACAAATATCATTGTACTGATTGGAATATTTGGTGATAAATGTAGGTCTATCATCAACTATTTTCTCTTTTTTAGTTTGTAGTAGATCTTCTCTTTTATATTTATCTACTTCATTTTTGATTTTCATGACTTCCCTTTTACAATAGCCTCTTGCAATTGGATGCAGATTTGTCTACTGTAAAAATAATACACTTGCTAATTTACTTTCGCCTAGTGTATTAAAAAGCACACAAATACACACTAATGATAGTTCATGGTTAAAATACAACGGTAGCTACAGATGCGGTAGTAGCCGCTGCAAAGCATGCAAATACCACAATGTCACCAATACGTTCACATCATATACAACTGGTGAAACCTTTAATATACAAGGATGTCATAACTGTAGCTCTTGTTATGTTGTCTATCTGGCAGAGTGTAAACTATGTAAGGGTCAATACGTGGGACTCACTACACGTGATGTGAGAACACGTATTAGAGAGCATTTGGGTGACATCAGAAACAAGGTCCCCTGCTCGGAACTGAGTAGACACTTTATTGATGTTCATCACCAATCAGTAAATTCATTTAGATGGAACATAATTGAAGCGATCAAAACCCCATCTAGAGGAGGAGACAGATCTTTGGATTTTTAGACTCAAAACTCAAATTCCTAGGGGGTATAATTCAGAATTTGATCTTGTTAATTTTTGGGAGTAGTATATGTATATATATATATATATATGTGTAAAAAATATATACAAAGAAGTCTATTCTCTTTAACATTGTACATTTAAACACGTAGTTATGTTCTAACTTTTTCCCTGTGGCCCCTTACTTCAATTCTAAAGCATTTCAATATATTGCCTAATATTTATTTTACATTATTTTCTATAAATTGTGCCCAATGGAGAATAGGGTCTGTAAATATCAGGCCATATTGAGTTACAAGTATCTCAAACACCTCTGCCCCTAAGCATAATCATTTATATAGAAAATGTGCATCATTCAAATATTCTGTATGCAGGTCTTTATTGGTTACTATAAGAGATCTAATTTTAAGAATCATTATCCTTGTTGTTTACACAAACACTATATATAAATAGGATTAAGCACTGATAAATAAATAGGAGCTACTTTATTTAAATAATTGATCTGTGTATCAGATTGTAACGAGGTGCAGTAATAATGTTTGATCCATTGAACACTTTAATATTATTAGGTCGATATGTAAATCCCTTTATTCAAATGATATATAACACCTCTGTTAATTTTCACAAAACGTGTAATGTAAACACTTGATATAAACATTGTGATAAGATGATGATTTTGTTCTCTGCAGCTTCCTGTTACACTTTCAGTCTGAAGGGTTAACTGTACAGCTGATTCAAATTAACATGTAATTAGATATGTATATAAGTCTGAGTAAATGTATACTAGACATGGTCTATGATTACGGCAACAGCTAGCCGAAACGCGTTAGACTGTTCTATGTTTTTTACCTTCATTCTGATGTTTTAGCTATTATTAATAAACTTCAATATTTTTTACTTTTACTCCCGGGACTTTACTCATTTTTTGTTGATCTTCAAGGGGTTAGTGTTAGGTCTTATTAAGGGGGGATTGGGTGGGTTTTAGAGTAGCGTTTTAGTATAGTGGCGGCGACGTTGGGGGCGGCAGATTAGGGGTTAATAAATGTAGGTAGGTGTCGGCGATGTTAGGGACGGCAGATTAGGGGTTAAAAAATTTATTTAAGTGTTTGCGATGTGCGGGGGGGGGGCCTTGGTTTAGGGGTTAATAGGTAGTTTATGGGTGTTAGTGTACTTTTTAGCACTTTAGTTAAGAGTTTTATGTTACGGCGTTAGCCCATAAAACTCTTAACTACTGCCTTTTAAATGCAGTAAGAGTCTTGACAGGAGAGGCTGTACCGCTCACTTTTTCCAAGACTCGTAATACCGGCGTTAGGAAAATCCCATTGAAAAGATAGTATACGCAATTGACGTAAGGGGATTTGCGGTATGCTTGAGTTGCGGAAAAAAAGTGAGCGGTACACCTGTACCTGCCAGACTCGTAATACCAGCGGGCATTAAAAAGCAGCGTTGGGACCTCTTAACGCTGCTTTTTAAGGCTAACGCAAGACTCGTAATCTAGGCGAATGTTTTTCTCTAGCGCTTATTGACTAAATAATTAAGTGCCATGAAAGACGACAAGGAAGTTGGTTTCTTATTCAAGCTGTTTCTTATTCGTGAAATTCTGTTTCTTATTCATGGAAGTTGGTTTCTTATTCATTTTTTTTTTTGTCAGACTGCTTTAAACTGGCTTTAAAATAAAAATATAGGTTTTATTTAAATAATAATATGATTCATATAATGTAGTTACACAGAGGTGGAATCCCTTTATACAACAATTGGATATACAAACTGGAAAAAAGGGCATACATTGGCACCAATACAAATATTACTATTTTGAAAAAGTAACAGATATTTTCAAAGGGTTAATAACCATTGGGCCACTGATTTTACTATGAATATATACAGGGTAGATCCCCCTCAGTGCCATGCAATTGTTTTTAGCCTGGCCGAATTGCGTTTTTGGGCGCAGAAATTGATGCCAACCCTGGCATAGGTGTTGTACTTCTCATTTTTGAATAAGTAACATATTTTCAAAGGGTTAATAACCATTGGGCCACTGATTTCACTACAAATATATACAGGGTAGATCTCGCTCAATGACATGCAATTGTTTTTAGCCTGGCCCAATTGTGTTTTGGGCACAGAAAGTGATGCCAACACTGGCATAGGTGACATAATTATCATTTTTGAATAAGTAACTGATATTTTCAAAGGGTTAATGACCATTGGGCCACTTATTTCACTATGAATATATACAGGGTAAATCCCCCTCCATGCCATGCAATTGTTTTTAGCCTGGCCCAATGGTGTTTTGGGCACAGAAATTGATGCCAACCCGGCATAGGTGCTCTAATTCTCAATTTTGAATAAGTAACAGATATTTTCAAAGGGTTAATAACCATTGGGCCACTGATTTCACTATGAATAAATACAGGGTAGATCCCCCTCCATGCCATGCAATTGTTTTTAGCCTGGCCCAATGTTGTTTTGGGCACAGAAATTGATGCCAACCCTGGCATAGGTGACATAATTCTCATTTTTGAATAAGTAACATATTTTCAAAGGGTTAATAACCATTGGGCCACTGATTTCACTATAAATATATACTGGGTAGATCTCCCTCCCTCCATGACATGCAATTGTTTTTAGCCTGTCCCAATGGTGTTTTGGACACATAAATTGATGCCAGCACTGGCATAGGTGCTCTAATTCTCATTTTTGAATAAGTAACTGATATTTTCAAAGGGTTAATGACCATTGGGCCACTTATATCACTATGAATATATACAGGGTAAATCCCCCTTCATGACATGCAATTGTTTTTAGCCTGGCCCAACTGTGTTTTGGGCACAGAAATTGATGCCAACCCCGGCATAGGTGCTCTAATTCTCAATTTTTGAATAAGTAACAGATATTTTCAAAGGGTTAATGACCATTGGGCCACTGATTTCACTATGAATATATACAGGGTAGATACCCCTCCATGCCATGCAATTGTTTTTAGCCTGGGCCAATGGTGTTTTGGGCACAGAAATTGATGCCAACCCTGGCATACGTAAAATAATTCTCATTTTTGAATAAGTAACAGATATTTTCAAAGGGTTAATAACCACTGGCTCTCCTGGAACAAGCTAACTACAGGATTCAATCCGGTGTCACGTACCGAGGGAGATAAGAGATTGGCATTCGAACATTCAGACTTCTTACTCTCCATCCCTGAGTGGGATACAGGCTTGTTATTTTTTTAATCCTGTAAGTGTTTTTAACCGGTGTGTGTGAAATAAAGTGTACAAATGTCTACCTTGATATGGGCTTGCGCTTGTTTCTTTTCCTATAGAATTAATAACCATTGGGCCACTGATTTCATTATGAATATATACAGGGTAAATCTCCCTCCATTTCATGCAATTGTTTTTAGCCTGGCTCAATGGTGTTTTGGGCACAGAAATTGATACCAACACTGGCATAGGTGCTCTAATTCTCATTTTTGAATAAGTAACTGATATTTTCAAAGGGTTAATAACCATTGGGCCACTGATTTCACTATGAATATATACAGGGTAGATCCCCCTCCATGACATGCAATTGTTTTTAGCCTGACCCAATGGTGTTTTGGGCACAGAAATTGATACCAACCCCGGCATAGGTGCTCTAATTCTCATTTTTGAATAAGTAACAGATATTTTCAATGGGTTAATAACCATTGGGCCACTGATTTCACTATGAATATATATAGGGTACATCCCCTTCCATGCCATGCAATTGTTTTTTGCCTGGCCCAGTGGTGTTTTGGGCACAGAAATTGATGCCAACCCCGGCATAAGTGACATAATTCTCATTTTTGAATAAGTAACAGATATTTTCAAAGGGTTAATAACCATTGGGCCACTGATTTCACCATGAATATATACAGGGTAGATTCCCCTCCATGCCATGCAATTGTTTTTAGCCTGGCCCAATGGTGTTTTGGGCACAGAAATTGATGCCAACCCTGGCATAGGTGACATAATTCTCATTTTTGAATAAGTAACAGATATTTTCAAAGGGTTAATAACCATTGGACCACTGATTTCACTATGAATATATACAGGGTAGATCCCCCTCCATGACATGCAATTGTTTTTAGCCTGGCCCAGTGGTGTTTTGGGCACAGAAATTGATGCCAACACTGGCATTGGTGCTGTAATAACCATTTTTGAATAAGTAACAGATATTTTCAAAGGGTTAATAACCATTGGGCCACTGATTTCACTAGTGAAATCAGTGGCCCAATGGTTATTAACCCTTTGAACATATCTGTTACTTATTCAAAAATGAGAATTAGGGCACCTATGCCAGGGTTGGCATCAATTTCTGGGCCCAAAACACCACTGGGCCAGGCTAAAAACAAATGCATGTCATGGAGGGGGGTCTACCCTGTATATATTCATAGTGAAATCAGTGACACAATGGTTATTAACCCTTTGAAAATATATGTAACTTATTAAAAAATGGTAATTACAGCATCAATGCCAGGGTTGGCATCAATTTCTGTGCCCAAAACACAGCAAGGCTAAAAACAATTGCATGGCATGGAGGGGAATGTACCCTGTATATATGCATAGTGAAATCAGTGGCCCAATG
Source organism: Bombina bombina (assembly GCF_027579735.1). Lineage (NCBI taxonomy): Eukaryota > Metazoa > Chordata > Amphibia > Anura > Bombinatoridae > Bombina > Bombina bombina. The sequence goes on from NC_069504.1 coordinate 804,022,365, forward strand.
GTTATTAACCCTTTGAAAATATCAGTTACTTATTCAAAAATGGTAATTACAGCACCTATGCCAGGGTTGGCATCAATTTCTATGCCCAAAACAACATTGGGCCAGGCTAAAAACAATTGCATGTCATGGAGGGGAATGTACCCTGTATATATTCATAGTGAAATCAGTGGCCTAATGGTTATTAACCCTTTGAATATATATGTTACTTATTAAAAAATGGTAATTACAGCACCAATGCCAGTGTTAGCATCAATGTCTGTGCCCAAAACACCATTGGGCCAGGCTAAAAAGAATTGCAAGGCATGGAGGGGGATCTACCCTATATATATTTATAGTGAAATCAGTGGCCCAATGGTCATTAACCCTTAATATCTTTTACTTATTAAAAAATGGTAATTACAGCACCAATGTCAGTGTTGGCATCAATTTCTGTGCCAAAAACACCATTGGGCCAGGCTAAAAACAATTGCATGTCATGGAGGGGGATCTACCCTGTATATATTCATAGTGAAATCAGTGGCCCAAAGGTTATTAACTCTTTGAAAATATCAGTTATTTATTGAAAAATGAGAAGTACAGAAGCTATGCCGGGGTTGGCAACAATTTCTGTGCCCAAAACACCATTGGGTCAGGCTAAAAACAACTGCATGTCATGGAGGGGGATTTACCCTGTATATATTCATAGTGAAATAAGTGTCCCAATGGTTATTAACCCTTTGAAAATATCAGTTACTTATTCAAAAATGAAAAGTACAGCACATATGCCAGGGTTGGCATCAATTTCTGTGCCCAAAACACCATTGGGCCAGGCTAAAAACAATTGCATGTCATGGAGGGGGATCTACCCTGTATATATTCATAGTGAAATCAGTTGCCCAATGGTTATTAACCCTTTGAAAATATCAGTTATTTATTGAAAAATGAGAAGTACAGAAGCTATGCCGGGGTTGGCATCAATTTATGTGCCCAAAACACCATTAGGCCAGGCTAAAAACAACTGCATGTTATGGAGGGGGATTTACCCTGTATATATTCATAGTGAAATAAGTGGCCCAATGGTTATTAACCCTTTGAAAATATCTGTTACTTATTCAAAAATGAGAATTATGTCACCTATGCCAGGGTTGGCATCGATTTCTGTGCCCAAAACACCATTGGGCCAGGCTAAAAACAGTTGCATGTCATGGAGGGGGATCTACCCTGTATATATTCATAGTGAAATCAGTGGCCCAATGGTTATTAACCCTTTGAAAATATATGTTACTTATTCAAAAATGAGAATTATGTCACCTATGCCGGGGTTGGCAGCAATTTCTGTGCCCAAAACACCATTGGGCCAGGCTAAAAACAGTTGCATGGCATCGAGGGGATCTACCCTGTATATATTCATAGTGAAATCAGTGCCCCAATGGTTATTGACCCTTTGAAAATATCTGTTACTTATTAAAAAATGAGAATGTCACCTATGCCAGGGTTGGCATCAATTTCTGTGATCAAAACACCATTGGGCCAGGCTAAAAACAATTGCATGTCATGGAGGGAGATCTAGCATGTATATATTTATCGTGAAATCAGTGGCCCAATGGTTATTAACCCTTTGAAAATATTTGTTACTTATTCAAAAATGAGAATTATGTCACCTATGCCAGGGTTGACATCAATTTCTGTGCCCAAAACACCATTGGGCCAGGCTAAAAACAATTGCATGGCATGGAGGAGGATCTACCCTGTATATATTCATAGTGAAATCAGTGGCCCAATGGTTATTAACCCTTTGAAAATATCAGTTACTTATTAAAAAATGAGAAGTACAGCACATATGCCAGAGTTGGCATCAATTTCTGTGCCCAAAACACAATTGGGCCAGGCTAAAAACAATTGCATGTTATGGAGGGAGATCTACCCTTTATATAGTCATAGTGAAATCAGTGGCCCAAAGGTTATTAACCCTTTGAAAATATCAGTTATTTATTGAAAAATGTGAAGTACAGAAGCTATGCCGGGGTTGGCATCAATTTATGTGCCCAAAACACCATTGGGCCAGGCTAAAAACAATTGCATGTCATGAAGGGGGATTTACCCTTTATATATTCATAGTGAAATAAGTGGCCCAATGGTTAATCCTTTGAAACTATCAGTTACTTATTAAAAAATTAGAATTATGCCAGTGTTGGCTAGGGTTGCCACCTGTCCCTTAAAATACAGAACACTTATAAGTTACACATGCTGCAGGGTGTGCAGGCAGGAATATAAATAGTGCTGTCCAGAAACACAATAAATGTTCCTCCCTGCACACCCTGCAGCATGTGTAACTCATAAGTGGCCAGGAAAACATGGCTGAGATGGCAACCCTAGTGTTGGCATCAAATTCTGTGCCCACAACACCATTGGGCCAGGCTAAAAACAATTGCATGTCATGGAGGGAGATCTAACGTATATATTTATAGTGAAATCAGTGGCCCAATGGTTATTAACCCTTTGAACATATCTGTTGTCGTCCGTGTAAGTTTTGGTGAATGTCCTCCATAGTGATACTTTAGTCCTAGTGTACAGTGAAGAGGTCAGTCAGTGAGTGATACAGAAAACCTTAAAAGCAATGCATGATATACCTGTTAGAGATCACAGCGTTATAATCATCCTGATCTGGCAATGTGAATCTGTGTCCAAAAGAGGGCGCTATTCGAGGAGGCCTTGGCTACCTGAGGAGGAAGCAGAGGGTGCAGCCCAGTAGCTGCAGAGAGGGACAGTAGAGGAAGTGTTCTGTTCAGGCTGTCAGTGCTGTGGGCTTGGGAAACGCAATGTCTGTGAACCTTAGTAAGAATGGCGCCGCTTTACAGGCTGCTTATAACGAGGTGGTGAACGAGAAAACCAAAACAGACTGGTGAGTATTTTGCAAGAGATCTCAGTTTGGAGCACGGGGATAGTTGTTAACCTCAGGGATACGTTATACAGCAAGCGTAAATGACAATTGATCCACTTCCTCTATTAAGCCTGGTACAGTGCCCATTGACCCACCCCCTATATAAAGCCTTGGAGTGTATCTATTGACACTGTCACTGTCCACCAATCTGTACATCCTGAGGCAGTACCCATTAACCCTCATTTTTTCCCCACAGACAGCATTCTGCTAATGTGCAGCCTATGTTCGTGATCAGTGTCCCATTATCATAATACCTTTGCGTGTGTGTATATATATATATATATATTGTAGGTTAAGGGCTCTAACAGGTGCTTAAAAAAAAAAAAATCTTCCTTTATTGCAGTATCCTTAAAAACAATCAAAAACAGTCAACGTTTTATCTTACATGAAAGTCTCACATAGCATTTGATATTGTGTGGTTTTCATAGACCAAACAAGGAGATACAAAGTTTGGTCTATAAATATAAAATGAATAATTTGAACTAAGATGTCTTGAAAAAGGCTTGTATGTAAGCTGAAACGTTGACTGTTTTTGAGTGTTTTTAATGATACTGCAATAAAGGAAGAATTTTTTTTTAAGCAGCTGTGAGTGCCCTCAATCTGCATTATATGTAACTAAGCTTTCAGAGGTAGCACCCGGGCATATACTTGAAAGGTATTGAGTGAGTGCACGATTTGTGTGTGTATGTGTATATATATATATATATATATATATATATATATATATATATATATATATATATATATGTATATATATATGTGTGTGTGACACCATGCAAGGCTTGTCCTTGATTCTGAGAAACAGCAGAATTTACTAAGTGTTAAATGACAGAGCACCAAGGAAATGCTTGTAAAGATAAACTCTAGCATTAAGAGAGACATATCTATGACCCACCGCTTTTTTTTTACAGGTTGGGATAGTCTTAAAGTGAAAGTAAACCCTAACGTTGTACAAACGCTAGGGTTTACTTTTGAAACAAATAAAGGGCACTTTCATTCATGAAGTATAAAATACTTCATGTAGAAAGCTCCTTTATTTGATTCAATCGGTCGCCGTTTTTAGCTGCTACGGCAGCCCACGGCTAAAAAATTTTTTGGCTGAGAGGTGACGTTTTCACCTCTTAGCCAATAGCCGTGTGGTAAATCTGGCTTGGCGCCCATGGGAGCCGGATTTACCGCACTGCTATTGGCTAAGAGGTGAAAACGTCATCTTTTAGCCGTGCTCTGCTGTAGGAGCTAAGAGCAGCAAGTGATTGAATCAAATAAAGGAGCTTTCTACATGAAGTATCTAATACTTCATGAATGAAAGTGCCCTTTATTTGTTTCAATAGTAAACCCTAGCATTTGTACAACGTTGGGGTTTACTTTCACTTTAATAGTGTAATTTAAAATGTTTAATTATGCATATTAAAACTATACTTCACTATTTATTTTGTGCTCTTTTTCTCTAATTTATGTATATTTGTTTTGTGGATTGTCCAGTCGTGAAAACTGAATGAGGACATGGAATGCTGCACAAGCTTAAAGGGACAGTATACACTCATTTTCATATAACTGCATGTAATAGACACTACTATAAAGAATAAGATGCACAGATACTGATAAAAAAATCCAGTATAAAACTGTTTAAAAACTTACTTAGAAGCTCTTAGTTTAGCTCTGTTGAAAAGGTAGTTGGAAAGCCCACTGCAAGTGGCAAATAAGACACTCCCCCCCTCCCCCTTCTTTTGCATATGAAAAGACCCTTTACACAAACAGGAGCAAGCTGGAGAAGGTAGCTGACGGTATTCTCATAAAACTTTGGGGCTTGGTTAGGAGTCTGAAAATCAGAGCAATTTTATTTAAAAATAAGCAAAACTATACATTTATTTTAAAAAAAAAAAACTTTATGGGCTATATAAATAGATCTACAAAACATTTATGCAAAGAAAAAATGAGTGTATAATGTCCCTTTAATCTTACCAGTATCTTATCTTATGTTTTCTGCAAAGCCAAGTAATAAAGATATTGTTATCATGAGGACAATGGCAAGCCCTATTATCACCAGACTCAAGTTCAAATTAGCTCCTCCAAATAAGGAAAGTTGCGTGTTGAGATTGACCCTTTAAGAATATTTTCAGCAAACAGGGTGTTAAGCTGTTTTAATAAAGTTCAGACTTTGCTGATATGTTAAAGTGATATCTATATCAAGTATTGCATTAGTTGAATAAAATCAATATAACTTTCATTCGTTTTAAATAAATATGCGTATAAATCAAGTTATAACCTTTTATAAAGGCAATTTTCAACCTCATATATTCAACCCGTAATTTTTTTTTTGTTTTTTTTTTTGTTTTGAAAAAGCTTTATTGAAAGTTAACAAAATACAATTCACAAATGAAAATGACAACGTGTTACAGTATTCAGTATCACATTATAAAAATTACAAGTATTGTAGGAATCTGTTGAGTAAGACCCTCAACATAACACAGATGTATGGTCATGAGAGGATTAAATTAAGTGAAAACGACAAACATCTTTATCAAATTAGAGTATGACGTGCATCAGAAACTACGATGCTCGTCTTGATAAGAAGATACGAAAAAAGAAAGGGGTCAGAAAAAGGTAGAGAGAAGAATAGGGAAGGGGGTTTCATCTTGGGACAGGGGAGGGGAGAGAAAAAAAAAGGGGGGGGGAAGGATTTAGTACGCTAAACTATGTATAGGTGCAGGAGTGATTGAGAAGTCTAGAATTTATCTAGTTGACGGTCTCCAAAGTTCTTTCATATATTCATGAACTTCAACCCTGTCCTCCCTCAGGTATCTATATCTTTCTAATGACAAATGTTTATCCACTTGAGCCTCCCAGTCAGCAGTCTGAGGGATTCTATTTGATTTCCAATTCTTAGGGATGAGAGCTTTCGCGCTATTTTAACATGATATATAGTAAGTGTTTTTTAGGTTTCTCTGTAAGTTTGGGCAGTCTATGGAACAGTAGTAGGCTAGGATCTCTGTGTAATATAATATTTAGTTTAGAGTCCATCATGTCCAGCACTGCAGACCAGAACGTAGCTAAAAGTCCACAAGACCACCAGACATGAAAGACAGAACCAGCCTCCCCGCAGCCCCTCCAACATTTACCATCCGATTTCTTATATATTTTTTTGATCCTGACTGGCGTGAGGTACCAGCAGGACATGAATTTGTAGTTGGATTCTAAAGTTCTGGCCGAAACTGAGGCCTTGGTGTGATTGTGGAATATTTTTTGCCAGTCTGTGTCTGTGAGGGCACAGTCCAAGTCGTTGTTCCACTGTCTAATAAAAGTAGGTATGTGAGAATCCTTATGAGATATCAGTAGCCTGTACATAATAGATATCAAGTGTTTAGGAGTATGTGTCAATAGGCACAAAGACTCCAGCAAAGTCTGCTGTCTTGACACGCTGTCAGCTCTTTTGTGTGTAAGCAGATAGTGTTGTAGCTGTCTGTGGAAGAACCATGGTATGTCCAAGCCCGATTCTAACAGAACCTCCCGACCTTTGAGTTTTTTATTTGAAATTAGCCTATAGAACATTGTCTGGTCTAATTGTGTGTTATCTAGAGCCGCCTGTGGGATATTGGAGAATGGAATGTCTGGGTTTTGTATAAAGGGGGTGAGAGGTGAAGGGTTAGAAGAGATATGTGGGAACTCCACTAGGGATTTATCCCATACCGCGAAGAACTCCCTCATAAATGGATATTGTGTGGCCGCTGTGGGTCTGTTTTTACTGGAAATCCAACCTAACGAGCCCGCATTTTGAGCTCCCAGAATGTGCCGTCCCAACTGGACCCACCTCTTATCTTTAGAATTGGCACACCACTCCACCTGATGTTGGAGATTAATAGCCTTTTTGTATATTAAAAGGTTTGGTATGCCCAAACCCCCCTTTTCCTTAGGTAGGTATAGAGTGTTTTTGGAGATCCTGGGTCTGATGCCCCCCCAGATATAGTCTTCTAGCTGTCCCTGCAGTTTTAATAGGTATTGGCCAGGAAATGGGATCGGAAGGGTTTCAACCCATAATTTAAAAAAAAAAATTTTTTACCTTTCAATGACGTTTTTGTAGAATCCAATTGAAATTTTGTCCATTAGGCGACCGTCACTCCGCGTCATCAACCCCTTTTAGCAACAGCAAATGCGCTATTCAATTTGTCATTACATTGCAAACCGCGCATGCTCCCGTGTTACGCATGCGTGGTAATTACAGGTAGGAATCCCTTCCTACTTCAACAGCATCTTGTAAACGCTACGGGACAAGCACATCAACTTACTTTTTACAGATGAAAGCTGCATCGGCGATTAGCACATGCAAAGTTGAAAGCAGCATCGGGAAAGTGCTTTTGAGAGGCGTAGAGAGCAGGTGGGACCGCCCTAGACGTCACAAAGAGATCGCGGAAATAGGTGTTGGGAGGAGTCGGCAGGGAAACAGTAGAGATTTATAAATATATATTTTAAAAACTAACGCTATAATATAGAAAATAAGTTAGCGAGTACATTATGGTAATATTAATAAATGCATTGCTGTCTTCAATAAATCTAAACTTTACCTTCACTTTAATATATTGGAAGAATGTAGAAAAATGATGTAGTTACAAGATAATTACTGTATATGAACCCACAGTATAGGATAGAACAGAGGTCATTCGTACGCAGAGATACAAAGCATACAACATGGGCTATAGGAGGGTCTAACTGCATGAAGAGATTACTTGGCACAGAGACGTTCCCAGTGATGATGATTTACTGTTTCAATGTTCTCCACAGAAAATGTTGCCTACCGGGTGGCATTATGACGTAGCTTGTGACGGCAGAGCAATACTATAATATTTTCTGTTATTTATAAATGTTACTTTAAAGTGAATGTAAAATTTTGGTGATAAAGTGCCCGTTTTTTAAAAATTCGATTAAAAACAGGGGCTTTTTAATTAATCAAAATTTACATTTCACTCGTGTTGTGACAATACTTGCCTTTTAATCTTGACAGCCGCTCCAGCGATTTCCCCCGGTCGTCGCAAGCCTCTTCCTAGGTCAGAAATGACTGATCGGTCATCCTCCAATCACGGCTTCCCCCCTCCGGGGGAATCGGTGTCTGATTTAATGCCGTGATTGGAGAAAGCCGGATTCCTCATTTTAGACCCAGGAAGAGGCTTTGTGACGGGCGGAGGAAGCGATGCAGCTGTCAAGATTAAATGGTACGTTTTTTTCACAACAGGAGTGAAATGTACATTTTGATGAATTAAAGTGCCCCTGTTTTTAATCAAATTTTTAAAAACCGGGCACTTTATCTTCAAAATTTACATTCACTTTAAAGGGATATGAGACTGAAATTTCTTTCTTTTGTGATTCAGATATAGCTTACAATTTAGATACGTTTCCAATTTAGTTCTATCAAATTTGTTTTGTTGCCATGGTATTCTTAGTCAAAGAGATACCTAGGTAGGTGTCAGGAGCACTACATGACAGGAAATAGTGCTGCCATCTAGTGAGCTTCTTGCAAAACTGCTGCCATATAGTGCTCCAGACACATGCAGACGCCTGAGCTTATGCCCCTGCTTTTCAACAAATGATACCAAGAGAATGAAGCAAATTTGGTAATATAAGTAAATTAGTTAGAAACAAATGAGCATTTAAAATCAGTCCTATCAGCATTAGTTTTTTAGTTCTGCTGTTTAATTATTTATGCAAATTTATGTTAATTAGAGTGGCCGGTATTTTCTTCCAAGAAAGGTGGCGACCTTATATGCAACCAGTAGTGCATTGCTGCTCCTTTAAAAAAAGATACCAAGAGAATGAAGCAAATTTGATAATAAAAGTAAACTGGAAAGTTGTTTAATATTGTATGTTCTACCTAAATCATGAAAGACAATTTTTAAGTGTCATGTCCCTTTAAATGGATTTAATGATAATTTGTGTCAAAAATATTGGGGTAAAAAACTAAATTGTAGCTAAATATTAGCTTAAAGTGATGGTAAATCCTAGCGTTGCACAAACGCTAGGATTTACAATCACTAAAAATAATGTAGTTGTTTAAGTGATCATTTGGTAAAAAAGGGTGCTAAACTCATCCTGTCTGTGCTGCGGTAGCTCTAAAGTCAGAGCTATCAGCTGTCCATGGCACAGTGCTCTTCTACCAATGGGGTGACGTTTCAACCTCTAAACCAATGGCAGTGCTAGCATACGGAACACTGTCATATGACACGTACGGCTATTGGTTTAGAGGTCGAAACGTCACCTCATTGAAGAAGAGCGATGTGCCGTGGGCGGCTGCAAGCTCTGACTTTAGAGATGCCGCAGCATAGACAGGGTGAGTTTAGAACCATTTAAAAAAAAGAAATGATCACTTGAACTAAACATTATTTTTAGTGATTGTAAATCCTAGCGTTTGTAAAACGCTTGGATTTACCATCACTTTAAATTGTAGCTGGGTGGTCCTTAAAATAAGCCAGTTGGTGTACCCATTAAATAGGTCCTTGGGAGAACATTGAACAGTTTTTATAAACATTAGGATGTGCAGAATCCTGCACATATCCAGATGCCCTCACTTTACAGCATATTTTTTTCATATACTAATAGATTCCCTAGTATACAACCTGGAGAAAAGAGTGTGTCAATGTTTTGCATGTGTTATGTGATATGAAACTTTATGGTTTTGAAGAGGTTAAGTGAGTAGGCTGTATAATAGGGCTCAGAGCCATCCCCCAAACAGAGATCACACCCTGTAATTACACCCTTCAAGTATACAGTGGATGATGTCACCTGACATAGATGCACAGCATATTTTATTTTGCTTAAAGGGACAGTCTAGTATAAATTCAACTTTAATTATTCAGATAGGACTTTTAATTTTAATCAACTTTCCAATTTACTTTAATCATCAAATTTGCTTTTTTGTCTTGGTATTCTTAGTTTTAAGCCTTTGAGGGCTGCCTCTTATCACATGCTTTTTAAATCTCTTTTCAACACAAAGAGACAGAAAGTACACATGGGCCATATAGATAACACTGTGTTCAGGCACAGAGGGTTATTTAAGATTTAGCAAAAAACAATGCTAAATTTAAGACAATAGATAATAAACAATCACAGTCGTGTGATCAGGGGGCTGGAAGAAGGTTTCTAGATGCAAGGTAATCACAGAGGTAAAACGTATATTACTATAACTGTGCTGGTTATGCAAAACTGGGGAATGGGTAATAAAGGGATTATCTATCTTTTAAAACAATAAAAATTCTATGGTAGACTGTCCCTTTAAGTTAAAATATATTAAATATATAGTAATTGCTTATGTCGGGCTTACAATTTTTCCTTGGGAATTCTATGGAATTGCATTTTTTAAATAAAATAGTTTTTGGTTCTTTATGTATCTCCTAGGGCTTAATTTTAAGCAAGGGATCCTAACACCTTAAAGATGTTTTACTTTATTTTAAAGCCAAATGATATGGAATACAAAACATCACTCTGCTTCAGATAATTATTTTTAGCAGAAAAACAGGAAGTATTTACCACAGACTGAAGTTTGATGGCCAAAAGTAATTTCTTTGTATGGTTATCACACATAATAGACAGTCTATAATGAAAGATGCAGGTCCAATGTTTAAATAAGGCTTTTTTTAATTTGTATTAAATTCTTAATTGAAACATGGTTTACACTTAGGGGTCGATTTATAAAGCTGCGGCAGACAGGGGTGCACATACATGCCCCTGCCCGCCGCAGTTCGCCTCTGTCAGGCTGAATTCCGCTGCCAGTGTTCTATGGAGAGCTCCAATACACCGAAAACTCCAATCTGACGTCACTTCCGGTGATTCCATACATCTGATTGGTCCGTGTCTCAGTGAGTGACAGGATTCACAACCAATCAGATGGGCACTGTAATCGCCTATCTTTACTATCTATTTTGCCTCCGCCTGTGGAGTTCAAGGGGGCAAAGTCCCCCTTGTAAACCAAATTCCCCAAGGTTTACTTGGGGTGTATGCCAGAGGATCGGCGGTGCGCCCCCCAAGACTAGTGAAAATCGAAGAGTCACCGTAAGTGATGTCAGATTGGAGTTTTCGATGAATTGGAGTCTCAACAGAACACTGGAATTCAGAATTGCACACAAGAGCTATTTTGCGCTTGCGTGCAATCCCGCCCCCTGCCTGCGCACAGCCAATCACGCGCGGGCAGGAGCTGTCAATCTCCCCGGTCAGATGAGATGGAGGAGATTGAAATTCACCACTTAAGAGGTGGTGAAAGGTTAGGGAAGCAGCGGTCTGATGATCGCTGCTTGTTAAATACGGACTGCAGGTTCTCTTGTGACAACCTGCAGTAGTAGGCAGGCTTTGTTAAATCGACCCCCAACTCTATTGAATCAATTTACCTATCTCTCTATGTAAAAGAGAGACATTCTTGATTTCTTCTCTGTCTCAATTCATATTCAAAACATAAACGCTATGCTTCCCCAATTTGCTGCATATAAGCCATGGGCTGCTTCATTTAGAAATAGGTTAAAAACATTTTTTTGTGGTAGTGGGGGGTACAGAGTTTTGTTTTGGGGGAGGGTATAGAGTGTTGTCTAAAAATTTGTTTTGGTTTGGATGACAAGCTAAACTGCTGAATTTAAGACAAATTTGTTTTTTTTTTCATGTAATTGGTAAGAGTCCATGAGCTAGTGACATATGGGATATACAATCCTACCAGGAGGGGCAAAGTTTCCCAAACCTCAAAATGCCTATAAATACACCCCTCACCACACCCACAATTCAGTTTTACAAACTTTGCCTCCTATGGAGGTGGTGAAGTAAGTTTGTGCTAAGATTTCTACGTTGATATGCGCTTCTCAGCATTGTTGAAGCCCGATTCCTCTGAGTACAGCGAATGTCAGAGGGACGTGAAGGGAGTATCACTTATTTGAATACGTTGATTTCCCTAACGGGGGTCTATTTCATAGGTTCTCTGTTATCGGTCGTAGAGATTCATCTCCTACCTCCCTTTTCAGATCGACGATATACTCTCAATTTACCATTACCTCTACTAATAACTGTTTTAGTACTGGTTTGGCTATCTGCTATATGTGGATGGGTGTCTTTGGGTAAGTATGTTTTTATTACTTAAGGCACTCTCAGCTATGGTTTGGCACTTTATGCAAATTATATAAAGTTCTAAATATATGTATTGTACTTATATTTGCCATGAGTCAGGTTCATGTATTTCCTTCTGCAGACTGTCAGTTTCATATTTGGGAATATAAACACTTTAAGAAATTTATTTCTTACCTGGGGTTTAGTCTTTTTTTCAATTTGACTACTTTTTGCAATTGCGGGTGTTAGGCCCGCGGGTGCGTCAAATGCTAGACTTTATTGCGTCATTTTTGGCGCAAACTTTTTTTGGCGCGAAAAAGATACGTTTATGACGCAACTTCGTCATTTCCGGCGTCATACGTGACGCTGAGACCTTTCACACGGCGGCGTCATTAGTGACGCAAGTGTGTCATTCCCGATCATTTTTTGGCGCCAAAAAAGTTTACCTTACGTTGTGCGTCATACTTGGCGCCAAATTTTTTTCATTATTTCAAAACCCCATTCGTGTTTGCCTCCTGCTTTCTTCTCTATCAAGAGGCCTATGCTTTTGCATTTTTTCCCATTCCTGAAACTGTCATTTAAGGAAATAGATAATTTTGCTTTATATGTTGTTTTTTCTTTTACATTGAGCAAGATGTCCCAATCCGATCCTGTCTCTGAAGTTTCTGCTGGAACATTGCTGCCTGACATCGGTTCTACCAAAGCTAAGTGCATTTGTTGTAAAATTGTAGAAATTAATCCACCGAATGTCATTTTTAATAGTTGTCATGATAAACTTTTACATGCAGATAGTGTTTCTATCAGTAATAGTACATTGCCAGTTGCAGTTCCTTCAACTTCTAATGTGCATGATATACCTGTTAATTTTAAAGAATTTGTTTCTGAATCTATTATGAAGTCTTTGTCTGCATTTCCACCTTCTAATAAACGTAAAAGGTCTTTTAAAACTTCTCATTTAGCTGATGAAATTTCAAATGACCAACAACATACTGTAATAATTCATCCTCTTCTGATGAGGATCTATCTGAAACAGAAGATCCTTCCTCAGATATTGACACTGACAAATCTACTTATTTATTTAAAATAGAGTATATGCGTTCTTTATTAAAAGAAGTGTTAATTACTTTGGATATTGAGGTAACCAGTCCTATTGACGTTCAGTCTAATAAACGTTTAAATGCTGTTTTTAAACCTCCTGTGGTTTCCTCAGGTGTTTTTCCCATTCCTGAGGCTATTTCTGATATGATTTCTAGGGAATGGAATAAGCCAGGTACTTCCTTTATTCCTTCTTCAAGGTTTAAGAGATTGTATCCTTTACCAGCAAAATCTATAGAGTTTTGGGAAAAGATCCCCAAAGTTGATGGGGCTATTTCTACTCTTGCTAAACGTACCACTATTCCTATGGAAGATAGCACTTCCTTTAAGGATCCTTTAGATAGGAAGCTTGAATCTTATCTAAGGAAGGCCTATTTATATTCAGGTCATCTTCTCAGACCTGCTATTTCTTTGGGTGATGTTGCCGCTGCATCAACTTTCTGGTTGGAAAATTTAGCGCAACATCAATTGGATTCTGACATATCTAGCATTGTTCGCTTGCTGCAACATGCTAATCATTTTATTTGTGATGCCATTTTTGATATTATCAAAATTGATGCTAGATCCATGTCTTTAGCTGTATTAGCTAGAAGAGCTTTGTGGCTTAAATCTTGGAATGCTGATATGACATCTAAATCTAGATTACTATCTCTTTCTTTCCAAGGTAATAATTTATTTGGTTCTCAGTTGGATTCTATTATTTCAACTATCACTGGAGGAAAAGGATTTTTTTTTGCCTCAGGATAAAATACCTAAGGGTAAATCTAAGGCTTCTAACCGTTTTCGTTCCTTTCGTCAGAATAAGGAACAAAAACTCAATCCTCCTCCCAAGGAATCTGCTTCCAGTTGGAAGCCTTCCTCAAATTGGAACAAATCCAAGCCATTTAGGAAACCAAAGTCTGCCCCTAAGTCCGCATGAAGGTGCGACCCTCATTCCAGCTCAGCTGTTAGGGGGCAAATTAAGGTTTTTCAAGGATTTTTTAATAAAATCTGTCCAAAATCATTGGATTCAGAGCATTGTCTCTCAAGGGTATCGAATAGGATTCAAAGTAAGACCTCCTGTGAGAAGATTTTTTTCTCTCACGCATCCCCCTGTAAATCCAGTAAAAGCTCAGGCTTTTCTGAAGTGTGTTTGACCTGGAGTCTTCAGGGGTAATCATGCCAGTTCCTCCTGAGGAACAAGGTTTGGGGTTTTATTCAAACCTTTTCATTGTACCAAAGAAGGAAAATTTGTTCAGACCAGTTCTGGATCTGAAAATTTTGAATCGTTATGTAAGAGTACCAACTTTCAAGATGGTGACTATAAGGACTATTCTGCCTTTTGTTCAGCAAGGACATTATATGTCCACAATAGACTTGCAGGATGCATACCTTCATATTCCGATTCATCCAGAACACTTTCAGTTTCTGAGATTCTCTTTTCTAGACAAGCATTACCAATTTGTTGCTCTTCCATTTGGCCTAGCAACAGCTCCAAGGATCTTTTCGAAGGTTCTGGGTGCCCTACTATCTGTAATCAGAGAACAGGGTATTGCGGTGTTTCCTTATTTGGACGATATCTTGGTACTAGCTCAGACTTTACATACTGCAGAATCTCACACGAATCAACTAGTGTTGTTTCTTCGGAAACATGGTTGGAGGATCAATTTACCAAAAAGTTTCTTGATTCCTCAGACAAGGGTCACCTTTTTAGGCTTCCAGATAGATTCAGTGTCCATGACTCTGTCTCTAACAGACAAGAGATGTTTAAAATTGGTTGCAGCCTGCCGGTACCTTCAGTCTCAGTCATTCCCTTCAGTGGCTATGTGCATGGAAGTTTTAGGTCTCATGACTGCAGCATCGGACGCGATCCCCTTTGCTCGTTTTCACATGAGACCTCTACAGCTTTGTATGCTGAATCAATGGTGCAGGGATTATACAAAGATATCACAATTAATATCCTTGAATCCCAATGTACGACACTCTCTGACATGGTGGATAGATCATCATCGTTTGGTTCAAGGGGCTTCTTTTGTTCGCCCAACCTGGAGTGTGATCACAACAGATGCGAGTCTTTCAGGTTGGGGAGCTGTTTGGGGGTCTCTGATAGCACAAGGGGTTTGGAAATCTCAAGAGGCGAGATTACCAATAAATATTTTAGAACTCCGTGCAATTCTCAGGGCTCTTCAGTTCTGGCCTCTACTAAAGAGAGAACCGTTCATTTGTTTTCAGACAGACAATATCACAACTGTGGCTTATGTCAATCATCAGGGTGGGACTCACAGTCCCCAAGCTATGAAAGAAGTATCTCTGATACTTGCTTGGGCGGAATCCAGCTCCTGTCTAATCTCTGCGGTGCATATCCCAGGTGTAGACAATTGGGAGGCGGATTATCTCAGCCGCCAGACTTTACATCCAGGGGAGTGGTCTCTCCATCCAGATGTGTTTTCTCAGATTGTTCAGATGTGGGGGCTTCCAGAGATAGATCTCATGGCCTCTCATCTAAACAAGAAGCTTCCCAGATACCTGTCCAGGTCCAGGGATGTTCAGGCGGAAGCAGTGGATGCGCTGACACTTCCTTGGTGTTATCAACCTGCTTACATATTCCCGCCTCTAGTTCTCCTTCCAAGAGTGATTTCCAAAATCATCATGGAACAGTCTTTTGTGTTGCTGGTGGCACCAGCATGGCCACACAGGTTTTGGTATGCGGATCCGTTTTTCCATCAGGATCTCAAATCATTAAATTTGAAGGTATGGAAATTGAACGCTTAGTTCTAAGTTATAGAGGTTTCTCTGACTCAGTGATTAATACTATGTTACAAGCTCGTAAATCTGTCTCTAGAAAGATTTATTATAGAGTTTGGAAGACTTACATTTCATGGTGTTCTTCTCATAAATTCTCTTGGCATTCTTTTAGAATTCCTAGAATTTTGCAGTTTCTTCAGGATGGTTTGGATAAGGGTTTGTCTGCAAGTTCCTTGAAAGGACAAATCTCAGCTCTTTCTGTTTTATTTCACAGAAAGATTGCTATACTTCCTGATATACACTGTTTTGTACAGGCTTTAGTTCGTATTAAGCCTGTCATTAAGTCAATTTCTCCTCCTTGGAGTCTTAATTTGGTTTTGAGGGCTTTACAAGCTCCTCCTTTTGAACCTATGCATTCTTTGGACATTAAACTACTTTCTTGGAAAGTGTTGTTCCTTTTGGCTATCTCTTCTGCTAGAAGAGTTTCTGAGCTATCTGCTCTTTCTTGTGAGTCTCCTTTTCTGATTTTTCATCAGGATAAGGCAGTTTTACGGACTTCTTTTCAATTTTTACCTAAGGTTGTGAATTCTAACAACATTAGTAGAGAAACTGTTGTCCCTTCTTTATGTCCTAATCCTAAGAATTCTTTGGAGAGATCCTTACATTCTTTGGATGTGGTAAGATCTTTGAAATATTATGTGGAAGCTACTAAAAATTTCAGGAAGACTTCTAGTCTATTTGTTTTATTTTCTGGTTCTAGGAAAGGTCAGAAAGCTTCTGCTATTTCTTTGGCTTCTTGGTTGAAACTTTTGATTCATCAAGCTTATTTGGAGTCGGGTCAAACCCCTCCTCAGAGAATTACAGCTCATTCTACTAGATCAGTCTCTACTTCATGGGCTTTTAAGAATGAAGCTTCAGTTGATCAGATTTGCAAAGCAGCCACTTGGTCCTCTTTGCATACATTTACTAAATTCTACCATTTTGATGTATTTGCTTCTTCGGAAGCAGTTTTTGGTAGAAAAGTTCTTCAGGCAGCTGTTTCAGTTTGATTCTTCTGCTTTTTGATTTAAGTTTTTTTCTTTCAAAATGAAAATAAACTTATTTTTGGGTTGTGGATTATTTTCTCAGCGGATTATGGCTGTTTTTATTTTATTCCCTCCCTCTCTAGTGACTCTTGAGTGGAAGACTCCACATCTTGGGTATTGATATCCCATATGTCACTAGCTCATGGACTCTTGCCAATTACATGAAAGAAAACATAATTTATGTAAGAATTTACCTGATAAATTCATTTCTTTCATATTGGCAAGAGTCCATGAGGCCCACCCTTTTTATGGTGGTTATGATTTTTTGTATAAAGCACAATTATTTCCAAATTTCCTTTGTTGATGCTTTCTACTCCTTTCTTTATCACCCCACTGCTTGGCTATTCGTTAAACTGAATTGTGGGTGTGATGAGGGGTGTATTTATAGGCATTTTGAGGTTTGGGAAACTTTGCCCCTCCTGGTAGGATTGTATATCCCATATGTCACTAGCTCATGGACTCTTGCCAATATGAAAGAAATGAATTTATCAGGTAAGTTCTTACATAAATTATGTTATTTATTCCAATGCTTTTGGTATTCGGCCTTTACCATAGAATTCTTATTTGACATTAAACTGTAGCTGCAGTATAGTGCAGCCATAGTGTATATTAATAAGCAAAAACAAGCATTAATTGACATAGTATGTATTATGTTCTTGGGGATTAGCTGCCTCTAAGCAGAAAAGTTGGATTGTTTAGTTTTTTTTTAGAATAAATGAATTAATTTATTTCCATGACAATAGTACTAGGTGAGTATGCACTACACGCGGATTATACCTACCAATCAATGTGCATGCACTGAATGTGTTGAAGTGGCCCCTATATATTGTTGAAAGGCAAAAAAATGTATGCACTTTTGTTTATGTAGAGGTCTAGCATATTGGCTTCCATGTCAGTGTAATGCCCAAGTTAAATTGTCAATTAAAATTTCTAAAGCATCTAAAATTCACCTTAAATCTTTTACCTGCTAGGAGATTATTTTGTATCAGTGATTAAAGGGATAGAAAGGTCAAAAATGAAATATGCATGGGTGTATTACAATTTGAAATAAAAGCATTTTTGCACTATATTTTTATTAGCAAAAACACTTCTAGTAAAAGTTTTTACTGGTTTTCTGTGGCATACGTACATATCCTGTGATAGCCTGTGTACTAGTATTCAAACATCACACCTTCTCAGAGAGTTAGCAGTGGATTGTATGACACAAATTACGTCTTCAGAAGCAATATACACCAGTGCCAGCTCTCAGAGAAGGTGTGGTGTTTGAATACTGGTGCACTGGACCTCACAGCATAAGTGAGTATGCCGCTGAAAAATGTAATAACTTTTACTAGAAGCATTTTTGCTAATAGAAGTATATGGCAAAAATGCTTTGATTTCAAATTGCAATACACCCATGCACATTTCATTTTTGACCTTTCTGTCCCTTTAAATAATCTTAAAGGGACAGTCTAGTCAAAATTAAACTTTCATGATTCAGATAGGGCATGCAATTTTAAACAACTTTCCAATTGACTTTTATCATTATATTTGCTTTGTTCCCTTGGTGGTATTTTTGAAAAGCTAAACCTAGGTAGGCTCAAACTGATTTCTAAATCGTTGAAAACCGCCTCTCTTAGCTCAGAGCATTTTGAAAGTTTTTCACAGTTGGACAGTACTAGTTCATGTGTGTCATATAGTTAACATTGTGCTCACTCCCGTAGAATTATTTAGGAGTCTGCACTGATTGTCTAAACTGCATGTCTGTCAAAAGCACTGAGATAAGGGGGCAGTCTTACAGAGGCTTAGATACAAGGTAATCACAGAGGTAAAACATATATTAATATAACTGTGCTGGTTATACAAAATAGAGGAATGGATAATAAAGGGATTATCTATCTTTTTAAACAATAATAATTCTGGTGTAGACTGTCCCTTTAAATTGTCAATGACATTATACATATCATTACACATGACCTCACCTCACTACAATGAAATAATTGACACCATCTAATTCACCATGGCTCACATAACAAAATAGACATAATATTATTGTTACTGTTGTAAATATATGTACACAGTAAAAAAACTGAAGTATATTTATTCCTTCTTATATCCTATATCATAGATATAGCAAATTTGTTTAAGATTTTTTTTCTTTATCTCTTTCATCAGTGGGCAACGAACAAATTAATACAGGTCTCATTAATACACAATATCATTTTTTTTTGTATCTTGAGAAACTATAAACCCATTTATTTAGCAGACGTTTCCAAAGTAATAACAATAATCAAATATATTCTACATAAAACAATTATACAAAGATTTTTTGTTTTGTTCTTATGTTTGTTTACAAAAATGCATAAAAAGAATTCTGTAAAAAAAAAGTACAATATAACTTGCATTTAGCATCTTATAAGCTAACTAAAATTTGTGTTAATTACATTTAGTAATTGTACACGGGTATCAACAATTTTTGCTGATTGAAGGGGCAGTCTAGTCAATATTAAACTTTCATGATTCACACAGGGAATGCAATTTGAAAACCATTTCCAATTTACTTTTATCATCAAATTAGCTTTTTCCTCTTGGTATTCTTTGTTGAAGGATAAACCTAGGTAGGCTTATGCTAATTTCTAAGCCCTTGATGACAGACTCTTATCTCACAGCTATACAGCACTAGTTTGTGTGTACCGTATAGATACCATTGTGCTCACTCCTGTGGATTTACCTAGGAGTCAGCACTTTGATGGCTAAAATGCAAACCTGTCAAAAGAACTGAAATATGGGGCAATATCTGCAGATACAAGGTAATCACAGAGGTTAAAAGTATATTAATATAACCATGCTGCTTATGCAAAACTAGGGAATGGGTAATAAAGGGATTATCTATCTTTTTAAACAATAAACACACACACACACACACACACACACATATATATATATGTATATGTATATATATATATATATATATATAGAGTACCATTTATTGCATGCATACAAAATATAGGTCAACAGGGGGTTTGGTCTAATTTAGTACAAGCAGTCTCAGCACAGCAGTTAGTTTTGTGTGTACAATAAGAGGAAGTTATCGGTTTGCACAGGGAAACAAGAAAGGGGATGGGGTTGTGCGGCAACCATATAGACCATTTCCTTAAAAGTACATACAGACCTTAGGAGAGCGTAAAAGGTAACGCCTGAATGTACGGGTTCCCCTAAATAATATCATTTCTGGTAGTGGAGGAGCATGCAGAAATGTTCCACCATTTACTTCATAACTTACACACATAATGCTCTACGACTTCTTAAGTGGTGAAACCTCACACAGGAAGTAATGATTGTGTGCTAATTGCACTTCTCTAAGTATTTCAAAACTGGTGTATGAAATGGAGAAAATAATCATACTGACGTACTTACAGTTCCCAGATGGTAGCATAAAAGAATTTGCTTGGCCTTCTGCATAATTGTCACCATTTAAAGCGACATGCGTGTACTGTGCTGGACATTGCCAGTGATCATCATCGTCTGCATGAGACTGCTGGAATTTAACACAAATTAAGCTTTGATGAGTAGTTAAATTAATAAAAAGCGTATCGTTTTGACATTACACGCTCTATCTGTGTGACATTAAAGTGAATGTAAAGTTTAATGAATAAGTGCCCAGTATCTAAAAATACTATTAAAAAGAGGGACCCTTTCATTAAACTTTACATTGAAGCTTCTTTCTTAAAAAACGTAGCTTTTCTTTATGAAAAACAGACCGGCGATCCGCCTGCAGCTCCTGCTGTAGCAGATCGATGACGAATCCGGCTTCCTCCAATCGTTGCGTGCCTCACTAGCTGGACACCAAAGGGGGCACACAACCATTGGAGGAACCCGGATTAGTCATTGATCTGCTAACTACAGCAGGAGAAAAATGAGTATTTTTAGATACCGGGCACTTATTCATTAGACTTTACATTCACATTAAAACCCATAATAAAATTCACCATATAATACTTAATTTAACTTATTTATTTTGACAGTTTTTTCTTCTAATTTAATGCTCAAAATTGTAGTGTCCCCACTCCCCTCCAGAGAGGCTAAAGCGCATTATGTGGCGTACAGAGCCCTGACACTCCTATGTAGATTTGTCTATAATTGGACTCCACAAAGTAAGTAAGCTAATCCTCTTGATTTATTATTTATCAAGGGGTGTGTCCTGAGACTTCAAACTATTTATATTTTTTACAGTTTTAAATTATTTAAAAATTGTTTGTGTGCAGAACTTTTGCACTGCAGTGTATAATATTACGCATAGTTAAAAATGTCCCTTTGCAGTGTTTCCCAAACCCAGTCCTCGGGATCCTTAACAGGCCAGATATTCATTTATAGAGCACAGGTGAAATAATCAGATGGCACGAAACCCATTTTAAACAACTTTTCAATTTAATCCTGTTATCTAATTTGCTTCATTCTCTTGGTATCATACAGTTTTGAATAGAATACCTAGGTAGGCTCAGCAGCTGGAATCTAGCTGCCAATTGGTGGCTAGACATATATCCCTCCTTGTTTTTGTCTCACCCAATGTGCTCAGCTAGCTCACAGTAGTGCATTGCTGCTCCTTCAACAAAGAACATTAATAGAACGAAGCAAATTAATAAAAGTAAATTGGAAAGTTGTTTTAAAATTATACGCTGTAACTGAATCATGAAAGAACATTTTTGGGTTTCATATCCCTTTTAAGCTATAATGGATATCTGGCCTGTTAACCCCTTAACAACCAAACTGTACCTAACACAGTTCTAGTACAACTTCCCTCCCTCCTGTTTTTTTTTATATTATATAATTATTTTCATAATTTTTCATAGCACTGAATATTTGTGTACAATAATACATGAAAAACATGCAGTGCAGACATTCATGATACTTTTTACATTTGTAGCATTACAGGATGACTAAAATCGAAAATTGAATTTCATGACTCATTTGTTTGGTTTAATAAATCACTCATAAATGTTATATGCACATACAAAGTGACCTTTTTATTTTCATTTTGAGTTGAGATAATATTAATAGAGATCTGTTTGTGTGACATCATCAAGTACCCCATTTTTTTCTGAGATGCACTGGGACAGTTCTCAAGATACCCCCATTTGCTTGTGGCAGTAATTTGTTTAGGCTGAATGGGGTAGTTCTCTCAGTCAACAGCAATGAACCGAGGCATAGAAATATGACAGTCAATGCAAATTTGGGTTTGTGAGATTGTGATATCAAATTTGTACAACTGAATCCCAGGACTCTGCTGCTCATTGGTGGATAGACAACTCGCACAGAAAAAAAGTTGGTTTATTTAGCAGAGGAAAAAATAATAAATATATATAATACAAAAGCACTGTAATACATTTTGGAAATGTCTCTTTTAAATGGAACAGAGAAAATGTTTGTGTCCCTTTTAATTTAAAGGAGCATGTCATTTTAAGACTATCAACCCTGCACTACTATGTGTTTAACCCCAGTTGAAGTACTGCTTGGGACCATCAGTGCCCTGCAGGTCCAGAGCAGCGGTACTTCTACTGTGTGTTAAATCCCTTTGCAGGGTTAAACACATAGTAGTGCAGGGCCACTAGTCTTATGAATTAGAGCATGTAAATATTATTCCCTTTAATGTCTATTTCCCCCCCCCCCCCCCCCCAAGACTTACTAGTGTTGGGTTTTGGTAAATCAAGTAAAAGACACCAGTGCTATTTTTTAGTACTTTTATGCCACTATGGTGCTTTAATGTAATATCAATACTCCATCTCCTCATCCATTTAAATTGATATAATGCCAAGAATATGAAAAAAAAAAATGAATTGTAAACATTTTAACAAGCCGTAAAAACAATGAAGAGATTTCTAATTTAGACAGTTTAGTTGAGAAGTATTCCCATACTATTAGAAAGATGTTATTCCCTTAGAAAGATAAGTCATTTTGATCAGCAAAGGAAAATTTGTACCATTTAAAAAGTTTGACTTTTGAAACTATGTAACAAATAAAAATATATTCACAATATTGATTTATTTATTTCAGGGCTCTCTATACCTATGAAGGTAATAGCAATGACGTCCGGCTGGCCGGAACTGGAGGTGTGTGATATCTTGTATAATATTTTCTATTTGATTGTTACACTATAGGATTCATTTTATTGCCCTTTTAAAAGCCTATAACAAGCTAGGTTAAATGGGCATAAAGGTCACAATTACACTTTCTTGGTTCAGCTAGAGCATTCAATTTTAAGAGACTCTTTTTAATTTACCCATCAAATTTACTTTGGTCTCTTGATATCATTTGTTGAAAAGCATACCTGGGTAGGCACAGGAGCAGTAGTACTAGTGGTAGCTAGCTGGTGACTGGTGGCTACTTTGGCTATCATTGACTCACTCCCAGAAGGGAACTGCTGCTCTTGAGCTTACTTTAGCTATGTGTTTAACACCTTTAAGGGGGTGAACAAAGTTACGTACAAAAAAAATATATATATAAAAAAAATAGTGCAATAATAAAATAGTGTAAAACATTTAGAGCATTTTCTTTTGGAACTTTTATGTCTCTCAATTCTGACCCCTTCTAGTGGACATGTTATAACTTTTCTTTCTGTGCAAGATTGTTTTCAAATCTGACACAAGTTAAAAAGACAGTATACATTGTACTTATCGAGACTTTCTCCCTGTTTAGCTGTTTTATCTGTGTCCCTGTTGCAGACCTTTATTTTATAACACTGTAGCTACAGCAGTCTCTCTACTTAAAGGGACAGTATACACCAAATGTTCATATACCTGCATGTAATAGACACTACTATAAAGAAGAATTTGCACAGTTACTGATCTAAAAACCCAGTATAAAACCTTTTAAAAACGTACTTAGAAGCTCCCAGTTTAGCTCTGTTGAAGAGGTTAGGTTGGAACACCCACTGAAATGGGCTGAGAAAGCAAGAAAAGCAGACACTCCCCCTCTGCATATGAAAAGACCCATTACTCAAGCTGGAGTCTGTAGACATCAGTATACATCTATAACTCTGGGGCTTGGTTAGGAGTCTGAAAATCAGCACAGTGTTATTTAAAACTAAGCAAAAATTATACATTTTTACATAAAGACCCCCAGATGGGCTTTATAAATGGATCATCTACAAAATATTTATGC